>NW_024609783.1:57500-170000 GCF_018296145.1 Oncorhynchus tshawytscha
ACAGAGAGAGAGAGAGAGAGAGAGACAGAGAGAGAGAAAGACAGAGGGAGAGAGAGAGAGAGAGAGAGAGAGAGAGGTGGGGTAGTTAGAGACTCTGTTAGAGGAATGCTTGTTGACAGCTGTATGCTGGCTCGTGCATTAAAGATCCAACTATCAAATTATTTAAAATTCAAATTAAGCAGCATTACTTTTTTCTCTCCAATATAAATCAGATTTTTTCTAAGATCTGGTTATTATTCCCCCCCCCCAAAAAAAAAATCCTACTAATTGAAAATGTGTATTTGTATCAATTAAATAAAATACATTTCAATAAATTCAATTTTAAATGTCAGATCTGATAGAAAGAGAACATTTGATGTGTTTCAAGTGTTTGAAATGTGGAGCCACAAACTAAGCGCTGTTATCAGTCACAACTCCATCAGGCTCACCATGCTGCCAGCAAGCTGGACAGCAACCTGCTGTTTCTAATGGGAGAGAGGGCTGTACTGAAGGCTGTACTGAGGTCCTGTACTGAGGGCTGTACTGAGGTCTGTACTGAGGTCCTGTACTGAGGGCTGTACTGAGGTCCTGTACTGAGGGCTGTACTGAGGGCTGTACTGAGGTCCTGTACCTGTTCTGCTAGTAAAGAAGCAAACCGCACCACACATGGTAAATGCTGATCCCAAGTGCTTCATTACGGAACACAATCAATAATATACAACGTGGTTTCTGGAGTCTGAACTTCACTGATTTAGTGGCAAGAATAAAGCAACTCTGGAGCAGCATTTACCCAGCGCAGGGTCTCATTTCCTTTATTCTCCGAGCTTTTGGCCCGAGCACCGGTTTTTAAAGAAAGGTCCATATCAGCCAAACGTTTACCTCCTCTGCTGTCACAGTCGGTGCCACTGCTCCCTGAAGAGTCACTCGGAGACGAGGAAGGATGGATGTTAGACAGGTGTTCCTCCATCACGGTTTCTCAATATGTCCTAGCGATGTCTTGTGGACCGGTCGCTTCCCCCCCCCCACACACACACCTCTATTAGAGGGTTACTGTAAACGGCTTTTTAAAAGTTCCGATATAGTGTCCCAATGCAACGACTAGTTTAGCTGCTGTGTGACGGTTCTTCCTTCAGCCGTGAGGAGGTCACACCAACGGCCTCCCTGACGTCTGGTACCTTGGCGATCAGCGATGAGTTAGTCAAAGTGTCACTGCCAATCTATTGGAGAAGTGTGCTGATGGATGGGTAGCTGTAACTGGCTCCTCGTGTCCGCAGTCAGACTGGCAGACGGCTGGTCAGTTCCTCTTCAGTCCAGATCAACTCCCCTTATGATCACTGGATGTCCCGTCCGATTGCCTCTCCTTCCTCTGTCCCTTGGTGTTGGGAGATACAATGATCTCTCTCTCTCTCTCAGGTCCTGGATAGTCTCTTGGTCTCTGTAACAGTGGTGTGGATCTGTTGAACAATGGAAGTTAGTTAACACTGTGGGACTCCTCTGTCCCTTGGTGTTGGGGAGATACGATGATCTCTCTCTCTCTCAGGTCCTGGATAGTCTCTTGGTCTCTGTAACAGTGGTGTGGATCTGTTGAACAATGGAAGTTAGTTAACACTGTGGGGCTCCCTCTTGTCCGGGAGCTGTGTGTGTGTCTGTGGGTCCTGACTGGTGTCTGCTCCTCTAAAGGGGAGACGGTGGGGACCCGGTGGTGGGGGCAGGATTAGTCCACAGCGCTGTGTAAGCACATGCTGCTTATTACTCATCCTCTTAATCTTTACTGTTATGTTCATCCACTGGTCTGATCAATCAGTCACATTTCCAGGACTTAGAACAATGTGGAACAAGGTGGACGGAGGGGGGTCTTTATCATGTTGGTAAGAAGAAATATTGATGGAAATATTAGGCGAGAAGTCAGAGGGTCTCTTTCTCTCTCTCTCTTTCTCTCTCTCTCTTTCTCTCTCTCTCTCTCTCTCTCTCTCTCTCTCTCTCTCTCTTTCTCTCTCTCTCTTTCTCTCTCTCTCTTTTCTCTCTCTCTTTCTCTCTCTCTCTTTCTCTCTCTCTTTCTCTCTCTCTTTCTCTCTCTCTCTTTCTCTCTCTCTCTTTCTCTCTCTCTTTCTCTCTCTCTCTTTCTCTCTCTCTTTCTCTCTCTCTCTTTCTCTCTCTCTCTTTCTCTCTCTCTTTCTCTCTCTCTCTTTCTCTCACTCTTTCTCTCTCTCTCTCAATTCAATTGAAAGGGCTTTATTGTTTACATTATCAAATCAAGTGAAATAGATAATAAACAAAAGTTAAAATAAACTATCAAAGATGAACAGTAAATATTACACTCTGAAATGTTCCCGGAAGAATACAGACATTTCAAATGTCATATTATTTCTATATACAGTGTTGTAAATATGTGCAAAAGGGAAAATAAATAAATATAAATATAGGTTGTATTTACAACGGTGTTTGTTCTTCAAATATGGGAATATGGGATATGGGACATTATCAAAATTTGATTTTTTTTCACATTTTTGTGGGTCTGTGTAATCTGAGGGAAATATGTGTCTCTAATATGGTCATACATTGGGCAGGAGGTTAGGAAGTTCAGCTTAGTTTTCCACCTCATTTTGTGGGCAGTGAGCACATAGCCTGTCTTCTCTTGAGAGCCATGTCTGCCTACGGCGGCCTTTCTCAATAGCAAGGCTATGCTCACTGAGTCTGTACATAGTCAAAGCTTTCCTTAATTTTGGGTCAGTCACAGTGGTCATGTATTCTGCCACTGTGTACTCTCTGTTTAGGGCCAAATAGCATTCTAGTTTGCTCTGTTTTTTTGTTAATTATTTCCAATGTGTCAAGTAATTATCTTTTTGTTTTCTCATGATTTGGTCTAATTGTGTTGCTGTTCTGGAGGTCTGTTTGTATTTGTGAACAGAGCCCCATGAACAGCTTGCTTAGGGAACTTCTCCAGGTTCATCTCTCTGTAGGTGATGGCTTTGTTGTGGAAGGTTTGGAAATCGCTTCCTTTTAGGTGGTTGTAGAATTTAACGGATCTTTTCTGGATTTTGATACTAAGCAGGTATCGGCCTAATTCTCTCACTCTGGCTTTCTCTGTCTCTCTCTCTCTCTCTGCCCCTCTCTCTCTGTCTCTCTCTCTCTCTCTGCCCCTATCTCTCTGTCTCTCTCTCTCTCTCTCTGCCCCTCTCTCTCTGTCTCTCTCTCTCTCTCTGCCCCTCTCTCTCTGTCTCTCTCTCTCTCTCTGTTTCTCTCTCTCTCTGTCTCTCTCTCTCTCCCTCTCTCTCTCTGTCTCCCTGTCTCTCTCTTTCTTTCTCTCTCTCTCTCTCTCTCTCTCTCTCTCTCTGTCCGTCTCTCTCTCTCTCTCTGTCCCCCTCTCTCTCTTTCTCTCTGTCTCTCTCACTCGTCTGTCTATGAGGGTATCCGTCAGTCAACAGCCCTCTACGATGTCTGAGCCTTTTTAAAGGGATGATTAACATGGACTGGGGAAGCACATTATTATGTTTGCTGGACCCATCAATTTGTATTGCCCTCCTCTCTCTCTATATCCCCCCTGCCTCTGTATGGAATCCAGCTCAATTTCCCCCTGTATATTTGATCTATGTGATTGCTCTCCATTCAGTGTTTGCCAAGGTATCCAGCTGACCCATTATATCCCATTAAGACTCTCTTTTGACAGACTGGAGAGATTGGAGATCGCCCTGGTCCAAAAACGGTCTGGGGGGGGGGTTGCAGAGGAGAATAATTGAATTTTAAATGGCTAAATTATGTTTTGGGTTGGACTAATGTTGTCTGTCTATCAGTCAGTTAGTTGTGGGAGAGAAAAGGGGGCCATATGCATTATTGAGTGGTAACCATGGTGAGGATGGCCATATAGGATCATTACCCCGTCATTACAACATAACCATACCTGGTCTACTGTCCCAGTATCATAACCATACCTGGTATAGGTCTACTGTCCCAGTATCATAACCATACCTGGTATAGGTCTACTGTCCCAGTATCATAACCATACCTGGTCTACTGTCCCAGTATCATAACCATACCTGGTCTACTGTCCCATTGTCATAACCATACCTGGTATAGGTCTACTGTCCCAGTATCATAACCATACCTGGTCTACTGTCCCAGTATCATAACCATACCTGGTCTACTGTCCCAGTATCATAACCATACCTGGTCTACTGTCCCAGTATCATAACCATACCTGGTCTACTGTCCCAGTATCATAACCATACCTGGTCTACTGTCCCAGTATCATAACCACACCTGGTATAGGTCTACTGTCCCAGTATCATAACCACACCTGGTATAGGTCTACTGTCCCAGTATCATAACCATACCTGGTCTACTGTCCCAGTATCATAACCATACCTGGTCTACTGTCCCAGTATCATAACCATACCTGGTATAGGTCTACTGTCCCAGTATCATAACCATACCTGGTCTACTGTCCCAGTATCATAACCATACCTGGGCTACTGTCCCAGTTTCATAACCATACCTGGTCTCCTGTCCTAGTATCATAACCACACCTGGGCTACTGTCCCAGTATCATAACCATACCTGGTATAGGTCTACTGTCCCAGTATCATAACCATACCTGGTCTACTGTCCCAGTATCATAACCACACCTGGTCTACTGTCCCAGTATCATAACCATACCTGGTCTACTGTCCCAGTATCATAACCATACCTGGTCTACTGTCCCAGTATCATAACCATACCTGGTCTACTGTCCCAGTATCATAACCATACCTGGCCTACTGTCCCAGTATCATAACCATACCTGGTCTACTGTCCCAGTATCATAACCATACCTGGTCTACTGTCCCATTGTCATAACCATACCTGGCCTACTGTCCCATTGTCATAACCATACCTGGCCTACTGTCCCAGTATCATAACCATACCTGGTCTACTGTCCCAGTATCATAACCACACCTGGTCTACTGTCCCAGTATCATAACCATACCTAGGTCTACTGTCCCAGTATCATAACCATACCTGGTCTACTGTCCCAGTATCATAACCACACCTGGTCTACTGTCCCAGTATCATAACCATACCTGGTCTACTGTCCCAGTATCATAACCATACCTGGTCTACTGTCCCAGTATCATAACCATACCTGGTATAGGTCTACTGTCCCAGTATCATAACCATACCTGGTCTACTGTCCCAGTATCATAACCTCACCTGGTCTACTGTCCCAGTATCATAACCATACCTGGTCTACTGTCCCAGTATCATAACCATACCTGGTCTACTGTCCCATTGTCATAACCATACCTGGCCTACTGTCCCATTGTCATAACCATACCTGGCCTACTGTCCCAGTATCATAACCATACCTGGTCTACTGTCCCAGTATCATAACCACACCTGGTATAGGTCTACTGTCCCAGTATCATAACCGTACCTGGTATAGGTTCTACTGTCCCAGTATCATAACCACACCTGGTCTACTGTCTCAGTATCATAACCATACCTGGTCTACTGTCTCAGTATCATAACCATACCTGGTCTACTGTCCCAGTATCATAACCATACCTGGTCTACTGTCCCAGTATAATCCCCATTATCCAGTCAGACTGAGTCCTGTCCCCGTTATCCAGTCAGACTGAGTCCTGGTCCCATCACAACTTTCACCTGGAGTCACCAGTCAGACTGAGTCCTGGCCCCGTTAACCAGTCAGACTGAGGCCTGTCCCCGTTATCCAGTCAGACTGAGTCCTGGCCCCGTTATCCCGTCAGACTGAGTCCTGTCCCCGTTATCCAGTCAGTCTGAGTCCTGGCCCCGTTATCCAGTCAGACTGAGTCCTGGCCCCGTTATCCAGTCAGACTGAGTCCTGGCCCGTTATCCAGTCAGTCTGAGTCCTGTCTGAGTTATCCAGTCAGACTAAGTCCTGGCCCGTTATCCAGTCAGACTGAGTCCTGGCCCGTTATCCAGTCAGACTGAGTCCTGTCCCCGTTATCCAGTCAGACTGAGTCCTGGCCCGTTATCCAGTCAGACTGAGTCCTGGCCCGTTATCCAGTCAGACTGAGTCCTGGCCCCATCACAGACTTTCACCTGGAGTCACCAGTCAGACTGAGTCCTGTCCCCGTTATCCAGTCAGACTGAGTCCTGTCCCCCGTTATCCAGTCAGACTGAGTCCTGGCCCGTTATCCAGTCAGACTGAGTCCTGGCCCGTTATCCAGTCAGGCTGAGTCAGTCAGACTGAGTCCTGTCCCCGTTATCCAGTCAGACTGAGTCCTGGCCCGTTATCCAGTCAGACTGAGTCCTGGCCCGTTATCCAGTCAGACTGAGTCCTGGTCCCCGTTATCCAGTCAGACTGAGTCCTGGCCCGTTATCCAGTCAGACTGAGTCCTGTCCCCGTTATCCAGTCAGACTGAGTCCTGTCCCCGTTATCCAGTCAGACTGAGTCCTGTCCCCGTTATCCAGTCAGACTGAGTCCTGTCCCCGTTATCCAGTCAGACTGAGTCCTGTCCCCGTTATCCAGTCAGACTGAGTCCTGTCCCCGTTATCCAGTCAGACTGAGTCCTGTCCCCGTTATCCCTGAGTCCTGTTATCCAGTCAGACTGAGTCCTGTCCCCGTTATCCAGTCAGACTGAGTCCTGTCCCCGTTATCCAGTCAGACTGAGTCCAGGCCCGTTATCCAGTCAGACTGAGTCCTGGCCCGTTATCCAGTCAGACTGAGTCCTGGCCCCATCACAACTTTCTGGTGATTTCATCAGTTGTTGTTATACAGTTGACTGGTCTCAGTGAATCATGTTAATCTGGACATGACGCTCACTACAATATGGCCACGCTTGCAGTTTCTCTATTTTCTGCTACTTGGCACATAAATGACATCAGTCAAGACATCTGTCTTCTACAAGGATTTTGTTTGTTTGTTACTTTGTTGTTCTGTTTTTGTTGCTGATTAGTTCTTGCTGATTATTCACTTTGTTGTTAGAAACAACTATATTTACTGTATGATTCAGACACACACACAACAAAAAATGTGTAAGAACACTTTTTATTTTTTGTAAATGTTTCACTTTAGTCGTCCAAGTATCTGATCAGTGATTTGATTCAGAGTTGCTCTTGTTCTGATCCCACAGAGCAGCAAGGAGACTTGATACAACATTTTGAACATAAATGCAACGGTTCATTGGATCAGTCTAAAACGTTGCACGTACACTGCAAAATCGAAATTGCGCCTAACCTGGAATAATACATTGTGGCCTTATTCCTGTATTTCAAAGATGATGTAAAAAAATAGAATGTGTTTTCTTTGTATGGTCTTTTACCACATCTAATGTGTTATATTCTCCGACATTAATTGCATATTTCTTTGGGTTTGTCATTTTAGGCAAAAAAAAATGTAAAAAGGGTCCGATCCTTAAGAGGTTTTAAGGTCTTTCCTTCCCAAATGTGCCTAATTGGTTTATTGATACATTTTCAAGTTCATAACTATGCACTCTCCTCAAACAATTAGCATGGTATTATTTCCCTGTAATAACTACTGTAAATTGGACAGTGCAGTTAGATTAACACGAATTTAAGCTTTTTGCCCATATCAGATATATCTCTGTTCTAGGAAATGTTATTGTTACTTACAACCTCATGCTAATCACATTAGCACACGATAGCTCAACCGGCCCGCGGGGGACACACCAATCCTGTAGAGGTTTTTAAGCTGCAGCTGGCCCAGAACAGACTGGCACATCTTGATCTTCATTGTAATCAGAGGGCTGATATAAATACTATGCTGCCAGTCTCTCTTGGCTCAGAGTTGAGGAGAGACTGACTGCATCACTTCTTTTTATATGAAACATTAATGTGTTGAAAACACCAAATTGTTTGCAAGGTCAACTTACACACAGCTCTGACACACACACTTACCCCACCAGATATGCCACCAGGGGTCTTTTCACAGTCCCCAAATCCAGAACAAATTCAAGAAAGCGTACAGTGGAAATATAGAGCCATTAATGCACGGAACTCCGTTTCATCTCATATTGCTCAAATGAACATGTCACGATGTGCTCAACTGGCTGAAGGGAAGTCAGGTGCAGGAGAGCAGAGATGGGTGATAACAGGCGCACTTTATTCATGCCCAAGGAAAACAGCGATAACGCCCAAAGTACACAACCGGTACAATAAACAAAACACACAGGTCAAACACATACTGGCCAACCAGCCTGAAGCGAACCGCACGTAACAAACAAACAATTCCACACACAGACATAGGGGGATCAGAGGGTAATATAAATTTAGTCGGATGAGGGAATGTGAACCAGGCGTGCGGAAAACCAAGACAAAACAAATGGAAAATGAAAGGTGGAGCAGGGATGGGCTAGGAGACCGGTGACATCGACCGCCGAACGGCGCCCGAACAAGGAGAGGGACCAATTTCGGCGGAAGTCGTGACAGAACAGCAAACCTGTTGTTGTTTTAAACAGATAAAGTAACAGTCACGGCACAACGCCTCACGCCTCACGGCACAACGCCTCACGCCTCACGCCTCACGGCACAACACTCACGGCACAACGCCTCACGCCTCACGCCTCACGGCACAACGCCTCATGGCACAACGCCTCACGGCAACGCCTCACGCCTCACGCCTCACGGCCAACGCCTCACGCCTCACGGCACAACGCCTCATGCCTCACGCCTCACGGCACAACGCCTCACGGCACAACGCCTCACGCCTCACGGCACAACGCCTCATGGCACAACGCCATGGCACAACGCTCATGGCACATCACGCCTCACGCCTCACGGCTCAACGCCTCATGGCACAACGCCTCACGGCACAACGCCTCACGGCACAACGCCTCACGGCCTCACAACGCCTCACGGCACAACGCCTCACGGCACAACGCTCACGGCACAACCTCATGGCACACGCCTCACGGCACACCTCATCAACGCCTCACGGCACAACGCCTCACGCCTCACGCCTCATGGCACAACGCCTCACGGCCACGCCTCACGCCACGGCAACGCCACGCCCACGGCACAACGCCCACGCCTCTTCACGGCACAACGCCACGCCACGCCTCAATCACGGCACAACGCCTCACGGCACAACGCCTCACGGCACAACGCCTCATGGCACAACGCCTCGGCGCCACGCGCCACGCTCACGGCACAACGCCACGCCACGCCACGGCACAACGCCACAACGCCTCACGGCACAACGCCTCACGCCACACGCCTCACGGTATAACGCCACGGCACAACGCACGCTCACGGCGCAACGCCTCACGCCACGGGCGCACGCTCACGCCACGGCACAACGCCTCACGGCTCACGCCTTGAAAACGCCACGCCACTCAACGCTCACGGTTATAACGCCTCACGCCTCACGCCACGCCTCACGGCACAACGCTCACGCTCACGCCTCACGGGCAACGCCAGCACACGCCTCACGGCACAACGCCTCACGCCACGCCACGGCACAACGCTCACGCCTCACGGCACAACGCCTCACGGCACAACGCAACGCCTCACGGCACAACGCCTCACGGCACAACGCCTCACGGGCATATACGCCTCACGGCACAACTCACGGCCTCACGCCACGGCACAACGCCACGCCTCACGCTCACCTCACGCTCACAGCACAACGCCTCACCTACAACCTCAAATAACGCTCACGCCTCCGCCTCACGCTCACGCACAACCTCACGCACGCCACGGCACAACGCCTCACGCCTCACACAACGCCTCACGGCATAACGCTCACGCTCACACGCCTCACGGCACAACGCTCACGCCGCCACGGCATAACGCCTCACGCTCACGGCACAACGCTCACGCTCACGGCACAACGCCCACGGCACAACGCCTCCACGGCCTCACGGCACGCCTCACGCTCACGCTAACGGCACACGCATAACGCCTCACGGCACAACGCCTCACGGACAACGCCACGGCACAACGCCACGCCGAACACGCCTCACGGGACAACGCCTCATGGACAACAGCTCACACGGTTTAAACGATCAAAGCACGCCTCCACGCTCACGCCATAACGCTCACGCCTTTGGCACAACGCCTCACGGCGGAAGTCGTGCCATGGCTCAAAACACGCCACGTTGTTTTAAACAGATCAACAACGCCTCACGGCACAACGCCTCACGCACAACCTCACGGCACAACGCCTCACGCCACAACGCTGCGCCTCATGGCACAACGCTCACGCCTCACAGCACGCCTCACGGTTTAAACGCCTCACGCAGCCTCACCTCACGGCACAACCTCACGGCACAACGAACGCACGCCACGGCACAACGCCTCACGGCGCCTCACGCCTCACGGGGGATCAGCTCACGGGCACACGCCTCACGCCACACGGCCTCACGCCACGGCACAACCTCATGGAACGCTCACGCACAACGCGAAAACCACGGCACAACGCTCATGGCACAAATGGAAACGCCACGGACGCTCAAGGCACAACGCCTCACGCCACGGCACAACGCCTGGCACACGGCACAACGCCTCACGGCACAACGATCAATAACGCCTCACGCCTCACGGACAACGCCTCACGCCTCACGCCTCACGGCACAACGCCTCATGGCACACGCCTCACGGCACAACGCCTCGCCACGCCAACGCCTCACGCACAACGCTCACGGCACAACGCCTCACGCCACGCCACGGCACACGCTCACGCTCACGCCTCGCACGCCTCACGTGACGCACGCTCACGCCCACGGCACAACGCTCACGCCTCACGCCTCACGGCACAACGCCTCACGCCTCACGGCTTTAACGCCTCACGGCATAACGCCTCACGGCATAACGCCTCACGCCACGCCTCACGGCACAACGCCTCACGCCTCACGGCACAACGCCTCACGCACACGCCTCACGGCACAACGCCTCACGCCTCACGCCACGCTCACGCCTCACGCTCACGGCACAACGCCTCACGGCACAACGCCTCACGCCTCACGCCTCACGCACAACGCTCACGGCACAACGCCTCACGCCTCACGGCATAAACGCCTCACGGCACAACGCCACGCTCACGCCACGCAACGCCTCACGCCTCACGGCGCAACGCCTCCACGCTCACGGCGCAACGCCTCACGCCTCACGGCACAACGCCTCACGCCTCACGGCATAACGCCTCACGCCAACGCCTCACGGCACAACGCCTCACGCAACGCCTCACGGCATATTAACGCCTCACGCCTCACGGGCAACGCCTCACGGCACAACGCCTCACGCCTCACGGCATAACGCTCACGCCACGCCTCACGCCTCACGGCACAACGCCTCACGCCTCACGGCACAACGCCTCACGCTCACGGCATCACGCCTCACGGCACAACGCCTCACGCCTCACGGCACAACGCCTCACGGCATAACGCCTCACGCCCACGGCACAACGCCTCACGCCTCACGGCACAACGCCTCACGGCATAACGCCTCACGGCCACACGCCTCACAGCACACGCCTCACGGCATAACGCCTCACGGCACACGCCTCACGCCTCACGGCACAACGCCTCAGCTCAACGCCTCATGGCACAACGCCTCACGCCTCACGGCACACGCTCATGGCACAACGCCTCACGCCTCACGGCATAACGCTCACGCTCACGGCACAACGCCTCACGCCTCACGGCACAACGCTCACGCCTCACGGCACAACGCTCACGCCTCACGGCACACGCCACGCCTCACGCCCATGGCACAACGCCTCACGCCTCACGGCACAACGCCACGCCTCATGGTACAACGCTCACGCCTCACGGCACAACGCCTCACGGCACAACGCCTCACGGCACAACGCCTCACGCCTCACGCCCACGGCACAACGCCTCATGCCTCACGGCACAACGCCTCACGCCTCACGGCACAACGCCTCACGCCTCACGGCACAACGCCTCTCCCTTCATGACCCAGATAGTGTGTGTGTATGTACTGTATTGGTATTGATATGTATCTTACGTGAGTCTTTTTTAACATGCAGTGTTGCATTGATATAGTTTTGTCCATGAGCTGTTCTTCTCTATTAATGTCCTGTATTAATATCCTGTTTCCTGTTTTGTGTAGAACCCAGGAAGAGTAGCTGCTGCTTTTTCAACAGCTACTGGGGATCCTAATAAAATACCAAATGTAAACGGGAATAGCCCAGAAGTTTACTGTAGCTTACCCCCTCAAAAAAGTCTTCCCACAAAAAAAATTGCTTAGAGATCAGATTAAATGTCGATGTCAGCAAGTTCCACCTCGACAAGACACAAAACAGCTTAAAACCCCATTGTAAACCAGCTAATCAGCTTACACCACTATAAAACTTAGTCTTCTACTTAGGGGTACCATAGACTGTGATCAGACCAGTAGTGGACGAGGTGGGATGAGGGAGGAGAAGAAAACAATTAGCCCAAAAGATTAAAAGAGCAGTAAAGAAGACAGAATCCTGGTGATGGGCATCTTTAGCCATATGGTGGCTGCTGCTCTCTGCTTCATACTTATCTGTAACACTGATGACCTCTGCAAGATTTACCCGGTAACTAATTAGTGTTCTGAGAGAGGCCACTGATTGGCTATTTTCTTTGATTGGTTGGATTTATCTCATTAAATGTCTTGTTTTTTTTTTTTGTCGTGAGTGCCTTCTCGTTGTAAATCTCTGTCAATTCCAGTCCTTACTGTAGGTACCTCCAATGTAACACAGTTTTATTCTAGCCCACACCTAATTCAACGACTCAATTCATCAAAAAGATGACACAAACCGGCAAACGGGTATCACAACAGTTTTGAAAATATGTACGTGTACTTTATGTGGTTGACTTGGGCCGTGACATATTTGGGTGCTTGTCCGAGATGCATAGCATCATTTACACACATAGTAAACAAGGATAAAGAAACCATCTTGTCTCTTACAGATAAAAAAAGGCATCTGTCATTTTAAGATCACCACAAACGATGAGGTTAATCTCTGACCTCAAATTCCAGGGTTAACTCCGGGTTAACTCCGCGACAAACCAGACAGAAAGGTCACAGTAGGTGACGTGTCAGGATCAGGCTCGACTCCTAACGTCATTTAGTGGAGAAGTGGGCGGAAGGGAGCCTAGAGCGTTGGAACAGTATCCGAAAGGTTGCTGGTTCGAGCCGACTAGGTAAAATATATATCGATGTGCCCTTGAGCAAGGCACTTAACCCTAAATTCTCCTGTAAATGGCTCTAGATCAGAGTGTCTGCTAAATGATTGAAATGTTAAAGCAGTTAACATAGTTGTTACAGACTAGTGTACACTCCAGTTAACATGGTCAGGTTGTTAAAGCAGACAGTGTACACTCCAGTTAACATGGTCATGTTGTTAAAGCAGACTAGTGTACACTCCAGTTAACATGGTCAGGTTGTTAAAGCAGACTAGTGTACTCCAGTTAACATGGTCATGTTGTTAAAGCAGACTAGTGTACACTCCAGTTAACATGGTCATGTTGTTAAAGCAGACTAGTGTACACTCCAGTTAACATGGTCATGTTGTTAAAGCAGACTAGTGTACACTCCAGTTAACATGGTCGTGTTGTTAAAGCAGACTAGTGTACACTCCAGTTAACATGGTCATGTTGTTAAAGCAGACTAGTGTACACTCCAGTTAACATGGTCGTGTTGTTAAAGCAGACTAGTGTACACTCCAGTTAACATGGTCATGTTGTTAAAGCAGACTAGTGTACACTCCAGTTAACATGGTCAGGTTGTTAAAGCAGACTAGTGTACACTCCAGTTAACATGGTCAGTGTTGTTAAAGCAGACTAGTGTACACTCCAGTTAACATGGTCAGTGTTGTTAAAGCAGACTAGTGTACACTCCAGTTAACATGGTCATGTTGTTAAAGCAGACTAGTGTACACTCCAGTTAATATGGTCATGTTGTTAAAGCAGACTAGTGTACACTCCAGTTAACATGGTCAGGTTGTTAAAGCAGACTAGTGTACACTCCAGTTAATATGGTCAGGTTGTTAAAGCAGACTAGTGTACACTCCAGTTAACATGGTCAGGTTGTTAAAGCAGACTAGTGTACACTCCAGTTAATATGGTCAGGTTGTTAAAGCAGACTAGTGTACACTCCAGTTAACATGGTCGTGTTGTTAAAGCAGACTAGTGTACACTCCAGTTAACATGGTCATGTTGTTAAAGCAGACTAGTGTACACTCCAGTTAACATGGTCGTGTTGTTAAAGCAGACTAGTGTACACTCCAGTTAACATGGTCGTGTTGTTAAAGCAGACTAGTGTACACTCCAGTTAACATGGTCATGTTGTTAAAGCAGACTAGTGTACACTCTAGTTAACATGGTCATGTTGTTAAAGCAGACTAGTGTACACTCCAGTTAACATGGTCATGTTGTTAAAGCAGACTAGTGTACACTCCAGTTAATATGGTCAGGTTGTTAAAGCAGACTAGTGTACACTCCAGTTAACATGGTCGTGTTGTTAAGCAGACTAGTGTACACTCCAGTTAACATGGTCATGTTGTTAAAGCAGACTAGTGTACACTCCAGTTAACATGGTCATGTTGTTAAAGCAGAAGTGTACACTCCAGTTAACATAGTCGTGTTGTAAAGCAGACTCCAGTTAACATGGTCGTGTTGTTAAAGCAGACTAGTGTACACTCCAGTTAACATGGTCATGTTGTTCAGACTAGTTGTTAAATGGTCATGTTGTTAGTGTACACTCCAGTTAACATGGTCAGGTTGTTAAAGCAGACTAGTGTACACTCCAGTTAACATGGTCAGGTTGTTAAAGCAGACTAGTGTACACTCCAGTTAACATGGTCAGTGTTGTTAAAGCAGACTAGTGTACACTCCAGTTAACAGTGTTGTTAAAGCAGACTAGTGTACACTCCAGTTAACATGGTCATGTTGTTAAAGCAGACTAGTGTACACTCCAGTTAACATGGTCATGTTGTTAAAGCAGACTAGTGTACACTCCAGTTAACATGGTCAGTGTTGTTAAAGCAGACTAGTGTACACTCCAGTTAACATGGTGTGTTGTTAAAGCAGACTAGTGTACACTCCAGTTAACATGGTCATGTTGTTAAAGCAGACTAGTGTACACTCCAGTTAATATGGTCAGGTTGTTAAAGCAGACTAGTGTACACTCCAGTTAACATGGTCGTGTTGTTAAAGCAGACTAGTGTACACTCCAGTTAACATGGTCATGTTGTTAAAGCAGACTAGTGTACACTCCAGTTAACATGGTCATGTTGTTAAAGCAGACTAGTGTACACTCCAGTTAACATGGTCATGTTGTTAAAGCAGACTAGTGTACACTCCAGTTAACATGGTCATGTTGTTAAAGCAGACTAGTGTACACTCCAGTTAACATGGTCATGTTGTTAAAGCAGACTAGTGTACACCCAGTTAACCAGTTAACATGGTCATGTTGTTAAAGCAGACTAGTGTACACTCCAGTTAACATGGTCATGTTGTTAAAGCAGACTAGTGTACACTCCAGTTAACATGGTCATGTTGTTAAGAGCAGACTAGTGTACACTCCAGTTAACATGGTCATGTTGTTAAAGCAGACTAGTGTACACTCCAGTTAACATGGTCGTGTTGTTAGAGCAGACTAGTGTACACTCTAGTTAACATGGTCGTGTTGTGAGAGCAGACTAGTGTACACTCTAGTTAACATGGTCGTGTTGTTAGAGCAGACTAGTGTACACTCCAGTTAACATGGTCGTGTTGTTAAAGCAGACTAGTGTACACTCCAGTTAACATGGTCGTGTTGTTAAAGCAGACTAGTGTACACTCTAGTTAACATGGTCATGTTGTTAAAGCAGACTAGTGTACACTCCAGTTAACATGGTCATGTGAGTTGGCATGGAGGATCAGGGGTGAAAGATGCATATTTTAACAGAGTCTTCTCATTATCTTTGAGGAAATGCTTTGGTCGATAGCACAGCTCTGCCTCGTGCCTCATGTCCTGACTTTAATCTACCAGGTCACAGTGGTGAGATAATTAGGGTGGGGTGGACACAGCTAATAGCTTTCTACAAGAAACAGATATACAGTATATACATATATAAGAAATATAACGTGAAATATATACATATTCCTATTGTGTATGTTTCGCAGGACATGGTATTCAGACCCTTTGACTATTGTGTATGTTTCACAGGACATGGTATTCAGACCCTTTGACTGTTGTGTAGGTTAAACAGGATATGGTATTCAGACCCTTTGACTATTGTGTATGTTTCACAGGACATGGTATTCAGACCCTTTGACTATTGTGTATGTTACACAGGACATGGTATTCAGACCCTTTGACTGTTGTGTAGGTTAAACAGGATATGGTATTCAGACCCTTTGACTGTTGTGTATGTTAAACAGGATATGGTATTCAGACCCTTTGACTGTTGTGTAGGTTAAACAGGATATGGTATTCAGACCCTTTGACTGTTGTGTATGTTTCACAGGACATGGTATTCAGACCCTTTGACTATTGTGTAGGTTAAACAGGATATGGTATTCAGACCCTTTGACTGTGTCTGTTTCACAGGACATGGTATTCAGACCCTTTGACTGTTGTGTCTGTTTCACAGGACATGGTATTCAGACCCTTTGACTATTGTGTAGGTTAAACAGGATATGGTATTCAGACCCTTTGACTATGTGTCTGTTTCACAGGATATGGTATTCAGACCCTTTGACTATTGTCTGTTTCACAGGACATGGTATTCAGACCCTTTGACTGTTGTGTAGGTTAAACAGGACATGGTATTCAGACCCTTTGACTGTTGTGTATGTTTCACAGGACATGGTATTCAGACCCTTTGACTGTTGTGTAGGTTAAACAGGATATGGTATTCAGACCCTTTGACTATTGTCTGTTTCACAGGACATGGTATTCAGACCCTTTGACTATTGTGTATGTTTCACAGGATATGGTATTCAGACCCTTTGACTATTGTGTAGGTTAAACAGGATATGGTATTCAGACCCTTTGACTATTGTGTAGGTTAAACAGGATATGGTATTCAGACCCTTTGACTGTTGTGTAGGTTAAACAGGATATGGTATTCAGACCCTTTGGCTGTTGTGTAGGTTAAACAGGATATGGTATTCAGACCCTTTGACTGTTGTGTAGGTTAAACAGGATATGGTATTCAGACCCTTTGACTATTGTGTAGGTTAAACAGGATATGGTATTCAGACCCTTTGACTATTGTGTAGGTTAAACAGGATATGGTATTCAGACCCTTTGACTGTTGTGTAGGTTAAACAGGATATGGTATTCAGACCCTTTGACTGTTGTGTAGGTTAAACAGGATATGGTATTCAGACCCTTTGACTGTTGTGTAGGTTAAACAGGATATGGTATTCAGACCCTTTGACTATTGTGTAGGTTAAACAGGACATGGTATTCAGACCCTTTGACTGTTGTGTAGGTTTCACAGGACATGGTATTCAGACCCTTTGACTGTTGTGTCTGTTAAACAGGATATGGTATTCAGACCCTTTGACTGTTGTGTAGGTTAAACAGGATATGGTATTCAGACCCTTTGACTGTTGTGTCTGTTTCACAGGATATGGTATTCAGACCCTTTGACTGTTGTGTAGGTTAAACAGGATATGGTATTCAGACCCTTTGACTGTTGTGTAGGTTAAACAGGATATGGTATTCAGACCCTTTGACTGTTGTGTATGTTAAACAGGATATGGTATTCAGACCCTTTGACTGTTGTGTAGGTTAAACAGGACATGGTATTCAGACCCTTTGACTGTTGTGTAGGTTAAACAGGATATGGTATTCAGACCCTTTGACTGTTGTGTATGTTAAACAGGACATGGTATTCAGACCCTTTGACTGTTGTGTATGTTAAACAGGATATGGTATTCAGACCCTTTGACTGTTGTGTATGTTAAACAGACATGGTATGGTATTCAGACCCTTTGACTGTTGTGTAGGTTAAACAGGATATGGTATTCAGACCCTTTGACTGTTGTGTAGGTTAAACAGGATATGGTATTCAGACCCTTTGACTGTTGTGTAGGTTAAACAGGACATGGTATTCAGACCCTTTGACTGTTGTGTAGGTTAAACAGGATATGGTATTCAGACCCTTTGACTATTGTGTAGGTTAAACAGGACATGGTATTCAGACCCTTTGACTGTTGTGTAGGTTAAACAGGATATGGTATTCAGACCCTTTGACTGTTGTGTAGGTTAAACAGGACATGGTATTCAGACCCTTTGACTGTTGTGTAGGTTAAACAGGATATGGTATTCAGACCCTTTGACTGTTGTGTAGGTTAAACAGGACATGGTATTCAGACCCTTTGACTGTTGTGTAGGTTAAACAGGATATGGTATTCAGACCCTTTGACTGTTGTGTAGGTTAAACAGGATATGGTATTCAGACCCTTTGACTGTTGTGTAGGTTAAACAGGATATGGTATTCAGACCCTTTGACTGTTGTGTAGGTTAAACAGGACATGGTATTCAGACCCTTTGACTATTGTCTGTTTCACAGGATATGGTATTCAGACCCTTTGACTGTTGTGTAGGTTAAACAGGACATGGTATTCAGAACCTTTGACTGTTGTGTAGGTTAAACAGGATATGGTATTCAGACCCTTTGACTATTGTGTAGGTTAAACAGGATATGGTATTCAGACCCTTTGACTATTGTGTAGGTTAAACAGGATATGGTATTCAGACCCTTTGACTATTGTGTAGGTTACACAGGATATGGTATTCAGACCCTTTGACTATTGTGTAGGTTAAACAGGACATGGTATTCAGACCCTTTGACTGTTGTGTAGGTTAAACAGGACATGGTATTCAGACCCTTTGACTATTGTGTAGGTTAAACAGGACATGGTATTCAGACCCTTTGACTGTTGTGTAGGTTAAACAGGACATGGTATTCAGACCCTTTGACTGTTGTGTAGGTTAAACAGGACATGGTATTCAGACCCTTTGACTATTGTGTAGGTTAAACAGGACATGGTATTCAGACCCTTTGACTGTTGTGTAGGTTAAACAGGACATGGTATTCAGACCCTTTGACTATTGTGTAGGTTAAACAGGATATGGTATTCAGACCCTTTGACTATTGTGTAGGTTAAACAGGATATGGTATTCAGACCCTTTGACTATTGTGTAGGTTAAACAGGATATGGTATTCAGACCCTTTGACTATTGTGTAGGTTAAACAGGATATGGTATTCAGACCCTTTGACTATTGTGTAGGTTAAACAGGACATGGTATTCAGACCCTTTGACTGTTGTGTATGTTTAAACAGGACATGGTATTCAGACCCTTTGACTATTGTGTAGGTTAAACAGGATATGGTATTCAGACCCTTTGACTGTTGTGTAGGTTAAACAGGACATGGTATTCAGACCCTTTGACTATTGTGTAGGTTAAACAGGATATGGTATTCAGACCCTTTGACTGTTGTGTAGGTTAAACAGGACATGGTATTCAGACCCTTTGACTGTTGTGTAGGTTAAACAGGATATGGTATTCAGACCCTTTGACTGTTGTGTAGGTTAAACAGGATATGGTATTCAGACCCTTTGACTGTTGTGTATGTTTCACAGGACATGGTATTCAGACCCTTTGACTGTTGTGTAGGTTAAACAGGATATGGTATTCAGACCCTTTGACTGTTGTGTAGGTTAAACAGGATATGGTATTCAGACCCTTTGACTGTTGTGTAGGTTAAACAGGATATGGTATTCAGACCCTTTGACTGTTGTGTAGGTTAAACAGGACATGGTATTCAGACCCTTTGACTATTGTGTAGGTTAAACAGGATATGGTATTCAGACCCTTTGACTGTTGTGTAGGTTAAACAGGATATGGTATTCAGACCCTTTGACTGTTGTGTAGGTTAAACAGGATATGGTATTCAGACCCTTTGACTGTTGTGTAGGTTAAACAGGATATGGTATTCAGACCCTTTGACTATTGTGTAGGTTAAACAGGATATGGTATTCAGACCCTTTGACTGTTGTGTAGGTTAAACAGGATATGGTATTCAGACCCTTTGACTGTTGTGTAGGTTAAACAGGATATGGTATTCAGACCCTTTGACTATTGTGTAGGTTAAACAGGATATGGTATTCAGACCCTTTGACTGTTGTGTAGGTTAAACAGGATATGGTATTCAGACCCTTTGACTGTTGTGTAGGTTAAACAGGATATGGTATTCAGACCCTTTGACTGTTGTGTAGGTTAAACAGGACATGGTATTCAGACCCTTTGACTGTTGTGTAGGTTAAACAGGACATGGTATTCAGACCCTTTGACTGTTGTGTAGGTTAAACAGGATATGGTATTCAGACCCTTTGACTGTTGTGTAGGTTAAACAGGATATGGTATTCAGACCCTTTGACTATTGTGTAGGTTAAACAGGACATGGTATTCAGACCCTTTGACTGTTGTGTAGGTTAAACAGGATATGGTATTCAGACCCTTTGACTGTTGTGTAGGTTAAACAGGATATGGTATTCAGACCCTTTGACTAGGTTAAACAGGATATGTATTCAGACCCTTTGAGGTTAAACAGGACATGGTATTCAGACCCTTTGACTGTTGTGTATGTTTCACAGGACATGGTATTCAGACCCTTTGACTGTTGTGTAGGTTAAACAGGATATGGTATTCAGACCCTTTGACTATTGTGTAGGTTAAACAGGATATGGTATTCAGACCCTTTGACTATTGTGTAGGTTAAACAGGACATGGTATTCAGACCCTTTGACTGTTGTGTAGGTTAAACAGGATATGGTATTCAGACCCTTTGACTGTTGTGTAGGTTAAACAGGATATGGTATTCAGACCCTTTGACTGTTGTGTAGGTTAAACAGGATATGGTATTCAGACCCTTTGACTGTTGTGTAGGTTAAACAGGACATGGTATTCAGACCCTTTGACTGTTGTGTAGGTTAAACAGGATATGGTATTCAGACCCTTTGACTGTTGTGTAGGTTAAACAGGATATGGTATTCAGACCCTTTGACTGTTGTGTAGGTCAAACAGGATATGGTATTCAGACCCTTTGACTGTTGTGTAGGTTAAACAGGATATGGTATTCAGACCCTTTGACTATTGTGTAGGTTAAACAGGACATGGTATTCAGACCCTTTGACTGTTGTGTAGGTTAAACAGGACATGGTATTCAGACCCTTTGACTGTTGTGTAGGTTAAACAGGATATGGTATTCAGACCCTTTGACTATTGTGTAGGTTAAACAGGATATGGTATTCAGACCCTTTGACTATTGTGTAGGTTAAACAGGATATGGTATTCAGACCCTTTGACTATTGTGTCTGTTTCACAGGATATGGTATTCAGACCCTTTGACTATTGTGTAGGTTAAACAGGACATGGTATTCAGACCCTTTGACTGTTGTGTAGGTTAAACAGGATATGGTATTCAGACCCTTTGACTGTTGTGTAGGTTAAACAGGATATGGTATTCAGACCCTTTGACTGTTGTGTAGGTTAAACAGGATATGGTATTCAGACCCTTTGACTGTTGTGTAGGTTAAACAGGATATGGTATTCAGACCCTTTGACTGTTGTGTAGGTTAAACAGGATATGGTATTCAGACCCTTTGACTGTTGTGTAGGTTAAACAGGATATGGTATTCAGACCCTTTGACTGTTGTGTAGGTTAAACAGGATATGGTATTCAGACCCTTTGACTGTTGTGTAGGTCAAACAGGATATGGTATTCAGACCCTTTGACTGTTGTATATGTTTTGATACATTGCAGCCCTATTCTAAAATGGATTAAATAAATAAATAAATCCTCTGTAGTTGGAGGATGTAGCCTGCTGTTATGTTGTTAATGCCCCTGCTTTTTACCAGACCTGTACTAAAAAGGGCGCTCTATGTGCTCACAGCCCCTCTTTTTAGTGTGTTGCATGTGTGTATGTATGCGTGTGTATCTCTTTTCTTTGAGGCCATAATGACCTTAGTGAACCCAGGTAGATCTGAGGGTGTTGAGAGGGTCTGCAAACTAAATAGTGGCTCCTGACCCGCTAACAAAGTGAAAACAGGTTTTAAGAATTTTTTGTAACTGTATTAAAATAGAAAAACAGATATACCCCCCTCCCCCTTCCCCTTCCCCTTCCCCTCCCCCTTCCCTTCCCCCCCCCCCTTCCCCTTCCCCTTCCCCTTCCCCTTCCCCTTCCCCTCCCATTCCCCTTCCCCTTTCCCCTTCCCCTTCCCCTCCCCCCTTCCCTTCCCCTTCCCCTTCCCCTTCCCCTTCCCCTTCCCCTTCCCCCCCTTCCCCTTCCCCTTCCCAATGCCATGTCATGTATAATCTGACCAAGTCAAACATGTGATGTGTATTCCACAGGTCACGTCTAGAAGTGAGTGTTCAAAAATGGTTTTTATGGTGGAGATGTTTTACGTCACACCTTCTCCACAGTTATGTAGTGCGTGCAGCTGTAACTGGACAAAAGGAGAAATAAAAACACATGTGTTTGATTAAGTTATGTGGTGCGTGCAGCTGTAACTGGACAAAAGGAGAAATAAAAAAACGTGTTTGAGAGCTGTAACTGGACAAAAGGAGAAATAAAAACACACGTGTTTGATTAAGTTATGTGGTGCGTGCAGCTGTAACTGGACAAAAGGAGAAATAAAAACACATGTGTTTGATTAAGTTATGTGGTGCGTGCAGCTGTAACTGGACAAAAGGAGAAATAAAAACACACGTGTTTGATTAAAGCAGATAGAAGATCTGCTAATGATCCCTGTAAGGATTTAAGACAGTATCCTGACGTGTTCAAAAAGATCTGTTCCTCAGCGGACATGCTCACTGAGAATCAGCTTGTGTCTGGATCTGCAACAGTTACAACTCTTTACCTTGCATCATTTGGTAGAACAGCCAGGTGTTTGGAGTGATATACATTTTTAGGGATGTTCTGTAGAGTAGGACAGAATGTTTTAAATACTTTCCTATATTAATCATTTGACTTAAATATCAGAATTGTTTTAAATGTTTTTTTCCATTATTAAAGTTGCCAAGAATAAGAAAGTGGGGAATTGTTAAAGATCGGGTCGATAGAAAGCAAATGCGATATCTCAGCGATACTTGGAAACATTTAGTTTATGTACAATACAGTACATTCAAATCTTCATAACATTTACACCTACGAATGTGACCATGGGATTTACAGCCAAATCCTTGACCCAAAGACGATCTCCGGTCTCTATATAGAAAATGATCCTATCTGTCCACTGTACCTGTTGTTCACAGTATGACCACCTGCTGTTAGTTAGACAGGTAGAACAGGCCATTGGATCGCTTTACGTAACAACACACCTGGTTACAGCAGGACAGATGATAGCAACACGAGTTGTGCAGACTTGCTTAGATGAGCAGGGCAGAGATTATGGCAAGACAAAGAGATTAGGAATGGGAGTGGGGAGGAGCCTAATATTAGAATTCAACGAATGATTAGAGAGTTCGATTGTGATGTAACAATATTAAGGAATGTTTATATTTCACATACAGGACATGCCCTGAATCACACCAAGCCTGCTCTGTTACAGTACAATCATATTGATTTATTATCATGTTATTTCCTTAATGATTTACATATTTACCTTTTTCTATGTTTTTATTTTTTTAATTTTTAAAAAATATATTCATGTTTCTGATAATCCTGTATCAATTCATTACTACTGTATATCAAATTATTCATAACCGAACACGTATTTAATATATAAGTCTAATAAAGTACTTAGTATGAGTGCTGACTGTGGCAGTGTGGCGGTCCAGACATCAATGTTTGTGTGTGTGTGTTTGTGTGTTGATGGAGTGTTATGTTAACCAGGTGATAATGCCTTCTGTACGATCGATCTTGAGCCTCTTACCTGTGCGTCAGGTGGAAAAGCTCGGGCCGCCCCAACCAACACCCCACCTCCTCCACCCCAGACAAAGCTCGGGCCACCAACACCCCACCTCCTCCACCCCGGACCAAAGCTCGGGCCGCCCCCCCCCACCCCACTCCACCCCGGACAAAGCTCGGGCCGCCCACCAACACCCCACCTCCTCCACCCCGGACAAAGCTCATGTCACCTCTTCAGCTCAGCTTCACTTACTGCAGGACCTGGACTCATGTACACGATAATGATTGTGTGAGGAAAATGTGACCTTGTTGATTGTCTTGTCCTTTAATCAATCAGTTAATGTCATTTTTAAATTTATTTAATCTTTATTTAACTAGGCAAGTCAGTTAAGAACAAATTCTTATTTACAATGAGGGCCTAGGAACAGTTGGTTAACTGCCTTGTTCAGGGGCAGAATGACAGATTTTTACCTTGTCAGCTCAGGGATTTTTAGACGGTTACTAGTCCAACACTCTAACCACTAGGCTACCTGCTGGTTACTAGCCCAATGCTCTAACCACTAGGCTACCTGCTGGTTACTAGTCCAACGCTCTAACCACTAGGCTACCTGCTGGTTACTAGCCCAAGCCCAATGCTCTAACCACTAGGCTACCTGCTGGTTACTAGTCCAACCTCTAACCACTAGGCTACCTGCTGGTTACTAGTCCAACCTCTAACCACTAGGCTACCTGCTGGTTACTAGTCCAACACTCTAACCACTAACCACTAGTCCAACACTCTAACCACTAGCTACCTGCTGGTTACTAGTCCAACCTCTAACCACTAGGCTACCTGCTGGTTACTAGTCCAACCTCTAACCACTAGGCTACGTGCTGGTTACTAGTACAACCTCTAACCACTAGGCTACCTGCTGGTTACTAGTCCAACACTCTAACCACTAGGCTACCTGCTGGTTACTAGTCCAACACTCTAACCACTAGGCTACCTGCAGCCCTAATATACTGTATCAATGCATTTCAATTTCTAGTCCAAATCAACCAAAGTAAGAATTCCTAGAAGAAGTTTACATTCTGAAAATGCAAGTACACATTCAACAACTAACCTCTGCTCCCAGTCAATAACTCCCAACCCACACAGATCTACAGTAGCATGGAAGATGCACAGCGCATTCAGAAAGCATTCAGACCCTTTGACTTTTTCCACATTATGTTACATTACAGCCTTATTCTAAAATATATTTATTTTTTAAATTCCCTCAATCTCCACACAATACCCCATAATGACAAAGCAAAACAGGTTTTTAGACATTTTTACAAATGTATAAAATAAAATAAATCAGATACCTTATTTACATAAGTATTCAGACCCTTTGCTATGAGACTGCAAATTGAGCTCAGCTGCATCCTGTTTCCATTGATCATCTTTGAGATGTTTCTACAACTTGGAGTCCACCTGTGGTAAATTCAATTGATTGGACATGATTTGGAAAGGCACACACCTGTCTATATAAGGTCCCACAGTTGACAGTGCATGTCAGAGCAAAAACCAAGCCATGAGGATGAAGGAATTGTCTGTAGAGCTCCGAGACAGGATTGAGTCGAGGCACAGATCTGGGAAAGGGAACCAAAACATTTCTGCAGCATTGAAGGTCCCCAAGAACAAAGTGGCCTCCATCATTCTTAAATGGAAGAAGTTTGGAACCACCAAGACTCTTCCTAGAGCTGGCCGCCCGGTCAAACTGAGCAATCGGAGGAGAAGGTCCTTGGTCAGGAAGGTGACCAAGAACCCGATGGTCACTCTGACAGAGCACCAGAGTTCCTCTGTGGAGATGGGAGAACCTTCCAGAAGGACAACCATCTCTGCAGCACTCCACCAATCAGGCTTTCATGGTAGAGTGTCAAATGGCTTGGAGTTTGGAGCCAAAAGGCACCTAAAGGACTCAGACCATGTGAAACATGGTTTGATGAAACCATTAGTAAATTATTTGGCCTGAATGCCAAGCATCACATCTGGAGGAAACCTGGCACCATCCCTACGGATGAAGCATGGTGGTGGCAGCATCATCTGTGGGGATGCTGTGGGTGATTTGATTTGATTTGATTTGGATTTGGATATTTTTCAGCGGCTTTGACTGGGAGACTAGTCAGGATTGAGGGAAAGATGAACGTGGCAAAGTACAGAGAGATCCTTGATGAAAACCTGCTCCAGAGCACTCAGGACCTCAGACTGGGTGCAAAGCTTCACCTTCCAACAGGACAATGACCCCAAGCACACAGCCAAGACAACGCAGGAGTGGCATTGGGACAAGTCTCTGAATGTTTTTGAGTGGCCCAGCCAGAGCCCAGACTTGAACCTGATCAAACATCGCTGGAGAGACCTGAAAATAGCTGTGCAGCGACGTTCCCCATCCAACCTGACCTGAGCTTGAGAGGATCTGCAGAGAAGAATGGGAGTACAGGTGCAGGTGTGCCAAGCTTGTAGCTTCATACCCAAGAAAACTCAAGGCTGTAATCGCTGCCAAAGGTGCTTTAACAAAGTACTGAGTAAAGGGTTTGAATTTAATTGCACTGCACCATACTGACTGCTCCTATTCTCCTGTTTTGCCCAGCATGCACTGCACCATACTGACTGCTCCTATCTCTCCTGTCCTGACTTACCCAGCATGCACTGCACCATACTGACTGATCCTGTCCTGGTTTTGACCACAGCCAGGGTATATGGTGCCATTTGGGAAATAATTGGCACCCTTTGGGCTCCCGAGTGGCGCAGCGGTCTAAGGCACTGCATCGTAGTGCTGGAGGCGTCACTACAGACCCTGGTTCGATCCCGGGCTGTATCACAACCAACCGTGATCGGCAGTCCCATAGGGGCGTACAATTGTCCCGGCGTTGTCCGGGTTAGGGGAGGGTTTGGCCGTGGTAGGCTGTCATTGTAAAAATAAGAATTTGTTCTTAACTGACTTGCCAAGTAAAATAAAAGTTAGATGAAAATAAATATTCCCTACATAGTGCACTACTTTTGACCAGTAGCTATTACCCTGGGTACTGTTAAAAAGTGATGCACATGTGCTGAAGTCAGGTGTCATTTGGGAGGCAGAAAACAGGAAGTCCATTCCCGCTTGCTGAAGGGCACCTAAAAGCAGGCAGGTGGCTGACCATTCAGGGGCTGCTGAAAGCAGGCAGGTGGCTGACCATTCAGGGGCTGCTGAAAGCAGGCAGGTGGCTGACCATTCAGGGGCTGCTGAAAGCAGGCAGGTGGCTGACCATTCAGGGGCTGCTGAAAGCAGGCAGGTGGCTGACCATTCAGGGGCTGCTGAAAGCAGGCAGGTGGCTGACCATTCAGGGGCTGCTAAAAGCAGGCAGGTGGCTGACCATTCAGGGGCTGCTAAAAGCAGGCAGGTGGCTGACCATTCAGGGGCTGCTAAAAGCAGGCAGGTGGCTGACCATTCAGGGGCTGCTGAAAGCAGGCAGATGGCTGACCATTCAGGGGCTGCTAAAAGCAGGCAGGTGGCTGACCATTCAGGGGCTGCTGAAAGCAGGCAGGTGGCTGACCATTCAGGGGCTGCTGAAAGCAGGCAGGTGGCTGACCATTCAGGGGCTGCTGAAAGCAGGCAGGTGGCTGACCATTCAGGGGCTTCTGAGCAGGCAGGTGGCTGACCATTCAGGGGCTGCTGAAAGCAGGCAGGTGGCTGACCATTCAGGGGCTGCTAAAAGCAGGCAGGTGGCTGACCATTCAGGGGCTGCTAAAAGCAGGCAGGTGGCTGACCATTCAGGGGCTGCTGAAAGCAGGCAGGTGGCTGACAATTCAGGGGCTGCTGAAGGCAGGCAGGTGGCTGACCATTCAGGGGCTTCTGAAAGCAGGCAGGTGGCTGACCATTCAGGGGCTGCTGAAAGCAGGCAGGTGGCTGACCATTCAGGGGCTGCTAAAAGCAGGCAGGTGGCTGACCATTCAGGGGCTGCTAAAAGCAGGCAGGTGGCTGACCATTCAGGGGCTGCTGAAAGCAGGCAGGTGGCTGACAATTCAGGGGCTGCTGAAAGCAGGCAGGTGGCTGACCATTCAAGGGGCTGCTAAAAGCAGGCAGGTGGCTGACCATTCAGGGGCTGCTGAAAGCAGGCAGGTGGCTGACAATTCAGGGGCTGCTGAAAGCAGGCAGGTGGCTGACCATTCAGGGGCTGCTAAAAGCAGGCAGGTGGCTGACCATTCAGGGGCTGCTGAAAGCAGGCAGGTGGCTGACCATTCAGGGGCTGCTGAAAGCAGGCATAGGGGCGTACAAAGCGTTGTCGGGTTAGGGAGGGTTTGGGTGGTAGGCTGTCATTGTAAAAATAAGTGGCTGACCATTCAGGGGCTGCTGAAAGCAGGCAGGTGGCTGACCATTCAGGGGCTGCTGAAAGCAGGCAGATGGCTGACCATTCAGGGGCTGCTGAAAGCAGGCAGGTGGCTGACCATTCAGGGGCTGCTGAAAGCAGGCAGGTGGCTGACCATTCAGGGGCTGCTAAAAGCAGGCAGGTGGCTGACCATTCAGGGGCTGCTAAAAGCAGGCAGGTGGCTGACCATTCAGGGGCTGCTGAAAGCAGGCAGGTGGCTGACCATTCGGGGGCTGCTGAAAGCAGGCAGGTGGCTGACCATTCGGGGGCTGCTGAAAGCACGCAGGTGGCTGACCATTCAGGGGCTGCTGAAAGCAGGCAGGTGGCTGACCATTCAGGGGCTGCTGAAAGCAGGCAGGTGGCTGACCATTCAGGGGCTGCTCAAAGCAGGCAGGTGGCTGACCATTCAGGGGCTTCTGAAAGCAGGCAGGTGGCTGACCATTCAGGGGCTGCTGAAAGCAGGCAGGTGGCTGACCATTCAGGGGCTGCTAAAAGCAGGCAGGTGGCTGACCATTCAGGGGCTGCTAAAAGCAGGCAGGTGGCTGACCATTCAGGGGCTGCTGAAAGCAGGCAGGTGGCTGACAATTCAGGGGCTGCTGAAGGCAGGCAGGTGGCTGACCATTCAGGGGCTTCTGAAAGCAGGCAGGTGGCTGACCATTCAGGGGCTGCTGAAAGCAGGCAGGTGGCTGACCATTCAGGGGCTGCTAAAAGCAGGCAGGTGGCTGACCATTCAGGGGCTGCTAAAAGCAGGCAGGTGGCTGACCATTCAGGGGCTGCTGAAAGCAGGCAGGTGGCTGACAATTCAGGGGCTGCTGAAAGCAGGCAGGTGGCTGACCATTCAGGGGCTGCTAAAAGCAGGCAGGTGGCTGACCATTCGGGGCTGCTGAAAGCAGGCAGGTGGCTGACAATTCAGGGGCTGCTGAAAGCAGGCAGGTGGCTGACCATTCAGGGGCTGCTGAAAGCAGGCAGGTGGCTGACCATTCAGGGGCTGCTAAAAGCAGGCAGGTGGCTGACCATTCAGGGGCTGCTGAAAGCAGGCAGGTGGCTGACCATTCAGGGGCTGCTGAAAGCAGGCAGGTGGCTGACCATTCAGGGGCTGCTGAAAGCAGGCAGGTGGCTGACCATTCAGGGGCTGCTGAAAGCAGGCAGATGGCTGACCATTCAGGGGCTGTTGAAAGCAGGCAGGTGGCTGACCATTCAGGGGCTGCTGAAAGCAGGCAGGTGGCTGACCATTCAGGGGCTGCTAAAAGCAGGCAGGTGGCTGACCATTCAGGGGCTGCTAAAAGCAGGCAGGTGGCTGACCATTCAGGGGCTGCTGAAAGCAGGCAGGTGGCTGACCATTCAGGGGCTGCTGAAAGCAGGCAGGTGGCTGACCATTCAGGGGCTGCTGAAAGCACGCAGGTGGCTGACCATTCAGGGGCTGCTGAAAGCAGGCAGGTGGCTGACCATTCAGGGGCTGCTGAAAGCAGGCAGGTGGCTGACCATTCAGGGGCTGCTCAAAGCAGGCAGGTGGCTGACCATTCAGGGGCTGCTGAAAGCAGGCAGGTGGCTGACCATTCAGGGGCTGCTAAAAGCAGGCAGGTGGCTGACCATTCAGGGGCTGCTGAAAGCAGGCAGGTGGCTGACCATTCAGGGGCTGCTGCGTGAAAGTTGCCTCTGATCCATAAGAGGTGCGTGTGCCATAATCGTGCACTCTTCTCACACGTCTGTACTAGCAGCACGGCAGCTGGCTGTGTTAAGTGTCTGGGTGGGGGGGGGGGATCTCTAAACTAGCCAGGCGATGTGAGCTCCATCAAAGGGCTCAGCGAAGCTCCAATCTGACACTGATCTCCTCTCCTCCAGCCAAGCGCTGAGCGGCTGACCTAGTGTGCATCCCAAACGGCTTCCCGTTCCCCATATAGTGCACTCCCTTTGACCAGGGCCCTTAGGGACTCTCCCCTCTCTGATAGGGCACTATGTAGGGAATAGGGTGTCATTTGGGACACAGTCCTAACCCTGCTGGCTGAGGCCGGGCGCCACAGTGTCCTCCCACCCTCCTCCCTGGGCCGTCCGTTCTGCTGAGGACAGCACCACGTGGCTTTGAGAAGCAGCTGTTTACCATCAGAGATCTAGGTCAGGACAGGAGAGATAGGAGCAGTCAGTATGGTGCAGTGCATGCTGGTCAGGTCAGGACAGGAGAGACAGGAGCAGTCAGTATGGTGCAGTGCATGCTGGGTACGTCAGGACAGGAGAGATAGGAGCAGTCAGTATGGTGCTAGCTGGGCAGGTCAGGACAGGAGAGAGAGGAGCAGTCAGTATGGTGCAGTGCATGCTGGGCAGGTCAGGACAGGAGAGATAGGAGCAGTCAGTATGGTGCAGTGCATGCTGGGCAGGTCAGGACAGGAGAGACAGGAGCAGTCAGTATGGTGCAGTGCATGCTGGGCAGGTCAGGACAGGAGAGACAGGAGCAGTCAGTATGGTGCAGTGCATGCTGGGTACGTCAGGACAGGAGAGATAGGAGCAGTCAGTATGGTGCTAGCTGGGCAGGTCAGGACAGGAGAGAGGGCAGTCAGTATGGTGCAGTGCATGCTGGGCAGGTCAGGACAGGAGAGATAGGAGCAGTCAGTATGGTGCAGTGCATGCTGGGCAGGTCAGGACAGGAGAGACAGGAGCAGTCAGTATGGTGCAGTGCATGCTGGGCAGGTCAGGACAGGAGAGACAGGAGCAGTCAGTATGGTGCAGTGCATGCTGGGTATGGTGCAGTCAGTATGGTGCAGTGCAGGTCAGGACAGGAGAGATAGGAGCAGTCAGTATGGTGCTAGCTGGGCAGGTCAGGACAGGAGAGACAGGAGCAACACAGGAGAACAAGAGATGACTTAGGGCTTCTTTAGAACAACACAGGAGAATAAGAGATGACTTAGGGCTTCTTTAGAACAACACAGGAGTATAAGAGATGACTTAGGGGTTCTTTAGAACAACACAGGAGTATAAGAGATGACTTAGGGGTTCTTTAGAACAACACAGAATCATAAGAGTTGACTTAGGGGTTCTTTAGAACAACACAGGAGAACAAGAGTTGACTTAGGGGTTCTTTAGAACAACACAGGAGAACAAGAGTTGACTTAGGGGTTCTTTAGAACAACACAGGAGAACAAGAGTTGACTTAGGGGTTCTTTAGATAGATACAAAACAATTGGGTGGGGCTGTATCACCTCTTTCCCCATTTTACGACGATACTGTATATCTGTGAAGTATGACTGAATTATGACCAGGGATTTGTATGGTTTGTAAGTCAAGTGTTGTCCGTGTGTGTCCTGTGGTTTGTAAGTCAAGTGTTGTCCGTGTGTCCTGTGGTTTGTAAGTCAAGTGTTGTCCGTGTGTCCTGTGGTTTGTAAGTCAAGTGTTGTCCGTGTGTCCTGTGGTTTGTAAGTCAAGTGTTGTCCGTGTGTCCTGTGGTTTGTAAGTCAAGTGTTGTCCGTGTGTCCTGTGGTTTGTAGGTCAAGTGTTGTCGGTGTGTCCTGTGGTTTGTAGGTCAAGTGTTGTCCATGTGTGTCCTGTGGTTTGTAAGTCAAGTGTTGTCCGTGTGTCCTGTGGTTTGTAGGTCAAGTGTTGTCCGTGTGTCCTGTGGTTTGTAAGTCAAGTGTTGTCCGTGTGTCCTGTGGTTTGTAAGTCAAGTGTTGTCCGTGTGTCCTGTGGTTTGTAAGTCAAGTGTTGTCCATGTGTGTCCTGTGGTTTGTAAGTCAAGTGTTGTCCGTGTGTCCTGTGGTTTGTAAGTCAAGTGTTGTCCGTGTGTGTCCTGTGGTTTGTAAGTCAAGTGTTGTCCGTGTGTCCTGTGGTTTGTAAGTCAAGTGTTGTCCGTGTGTCCTGTGGTTTGTAAGTCAAGTGTTGTCCGTGTGTGTCCTGTGGTTTGTAAGTCAAGTGTTGTCCGTGTGTGTCCTGTGGTTTGTAAGTCAAGTGTTGTCCGTGTGTCCTGTGGTTTGTAAGTCAAGTGTTGTCCGTGTGTCCTGTGGTTTGTAAGTCAAGTGTTGTCCATGTGTGTCCTGTGGTTTGTAGGTCAAGTGTTGTCCATGTGTGTCCTGTGGTTTGTAAGTCAAGTGTTGTCCATGTGTGTCCTGTGGTTTGTAAGTCAAGTGTTGTCGGTGTGTCCTGTGGTTTGTAAGTCAAGTGTTGTCCATGTGTGTCCTGTGGTTTGTAAGTCAAGTGTTGTCGGTGTGTCCTGTGGTTTGTAAGTCAAGTGTTGTCCATGTGTGTCCTGTGGTTTGTAAGTCAAGTGTTGTCCATGTGTGTCCTGTGGTTTGTAAGTCAAGTGTTGTCCATGTGTGTCCTGTGGTTTGTAAGTCAAGTGTTGTCCGTGTGTGTCCTGTGGTTTGTAAGTCAAGTGTTGTCCATGTGTGTCCTGTGGTTTGTAAGTCAAGTGTTGTCCGTGTGTGTCCTGTGGTTTGTAAGTCAAGTGTTGTCCATGTGTGTCCTGTGGTTTGTAGGTCAAGTGTTGTCCGTGTGTCCTGTGGTTTGTAAGTGTCACGTTCTGACCTTAGTTCTTTTATTTAGGTCTTTGTTTTAGTATGGTCAGGGCGTGAGTTGGGTGAGTTGTCTATGTTCGTTTTTCTATGTTGTTTTTTTTAGTTTGGCCTGGTATGGTTCTCAATCAGAGGCAGGTGTCGTTAGTTGTCTCTGATTGAGAATCATACTTAGGTAGCCTGTTTCCACCTGGGTTTCGTGGTGTTTATTTTCTGTTCTGTGGTTTGTATTTCACCGTTCAAGACTGTTTCGTTTTGTTTTCGTTTTGTGATCATATAATAAATACAATATGGACACTTACCACGCTGTGCATTGGTCCTCCGATCCTTCTTACTACTCCTCCTCAGAAGAGGAGGACGAGAATCGTTACAATAAGTCAAGTATTGTCCATGTGTGTCTTGGGATGTACACTATATACTGTATGTGCCAGGTTTCCCTGTGTTTTAGCCAGACACATTTCTCTGTGTTTTAGCCAGACACATTTCTCTGTGTTTTAGCCAGACACATTTCTCTGTGTTTTAGCCAGACACATTTCCCTGTGTTTTAGCCAGACACATTTCCCTGTGTTTGGACTAGTAACCAGCAGGTAGCCTAGTGGTTAGAGCGTTGGACTAGTAACCAGCAGGTAGCCTAGTGGTTAGAGCGTTGGACTAGTAACCAGCAGGTAGCCTAGTGGTTAGAGCGTTGGACTAGTAACCAGCAGGTAGCCTAGTGGTTAGAGCGTTGGTTAACCAGCAGGTAGCCTAGTGGTTAGAGCGTTGGACTAGTAACCAGCAGGTAGCCTAGTGGTTAGAGAGTTGGACGAGTAACCAGCAGGTAGCCTAGTGGTTAGAGTGTTGGACTAGTAACCAGCAGGTAGCCTAGTGGTTAGAGTGCTGGACTAGTAACCAGCAGGTAGCCTAGTGGTTAGAGTGTTGGACTAGTAACCAGCAGGTAGACTAGTGGTTAGAGTGTTGGACTAGTAACCAGCAGGTAACCTAGTGGTTAGAGTGTTGGACTAGTAACCAGCAGGTAGCCTAGTGGTTAGAGAGTTAGTAACCAGCAGGTAGCCTAGTGGTTAGAGTGTTGGACTAGTAACCAGCAGGTAGCCTAGTGGTTAGAGTGTTGGACTAGTAACCAGCAGGTAGCCTAGTAGTTAGAGCGTTGGACTAGTAACCAGCAGGTAGCCTAGTGGTTAGAGTGTTGGACTAGTAACCAGCAGGTAGCCTAGTGGTTAGAGTGTTGGACTAGTAACCAGCAGGTAGACTAGTGGTTAGAGTGTTGGACTAGTAACCAGCAGGTAGCCTAGTGGTTAGAGCGTTGGACTAGTAACCAGCAGGTAGCCTAGTAGTTAGAGCGTTGGACTAGTAACCAGCAGGTAGCCTAGTGGTTAGAGTGCTGGACTAGTAACCAGCAGGTAGCCTAGTGGTTAGAGTGTTGGACTAGTAACCAGCAGGTAGACTAGTGGTTAGAGTGTTGGACTAGTAACCAGCAGGTAACCTAGTGGTTAGAGTGTTGGACTAGTAACCAGCAGGTAGCCTAGTGGTTAGAGCGTTGGACTAGTAACCAGCAGGTAGCCTAGTGGTTAGAGAGTTGGACTAGTAACCAGCAGGTAGCCTAGTGGTTAGAGCGTTGGACTAGTAACCAGCAGGTAGCCTAGTGGTTAAAGTGTTGGACTAGTAACCAGCAGGTAGCCTAGTGGTTAGAGCGTTGGACTAGTAACCAGCAGGTAGCCTAGTATTTAGAGCGTTGGTAACCAGCAGGTAGCCTAGTGGTTAGAGCGTTGGACTAGTAACCAGCAGGTAGCCTAGTGGTTAGAGCGTTGGACTAGTAACCAGCAGGTAGCCTAGTGGTTAGAGTGTTGGACTAGTAACCAGCAGGTAGCCTAGTGGTTAGAGCGTTGGACTAGTAACCAGCAGGTAGCCTAGTGGTTAGAGTGTTGGACTAGTAACCAGCAGGTAGCCTAGTGGTTAGAGCGTTGGACTAGTAACCAGCAGGTAGCCTAGTGGTTAGAGTGTTGGACTAGTAACCAGCAGGTAGCCTAGTGGTTAGAGTGTTGGACTAGTAACCAGCAGGTAGCCTAGTGGTTAGAGCGTTGGACTAGCAAAGTTGGACTAATTACCGGAAGGTTGCAAGATCGAATCCCCGAGCTGATGAGGTAAAAATCTGTCGTTCTGCCCCTGAACATGGCAGTTAACCCACTGTTCCCCTGAACAAGGCAGTTAACCCACTGTTCCTAGGCCGTCATTGAAAATAGGAATTTGTTCTTAACTGACTTGCCTAGTAAAAAATGAACATTTCTTACTGTCACGCCTTGGCCTTAGTTTTCTTTATTATTTTGGTTAGGTCAGGGTGTGACATGGGGGATTTCAGTGTTTACGTGGTCTAGGGGTTTTTGTATGTTGATGGGGCGGTTTCCTTTCTAGGTAGTTTTGTATGTCTATGGTTGCCTAGATTGGTTCTCAATTAGAGGCAGCTAGCTGTCTGTCGTTGTCTCTGATTGGGAACCATATTTAGGCAGCCATGTTCTTTGGGTATTTTGTGGGTGATTGTCATCTGTCTTTGTGTCATTGCACCAGATAGGACTGTTTCGGTTTTCCACATTTGTTGTTTTGTATTTTGTAGTGTTCTCGTTTATCATCTATATTAAAGATGTTGAACACTAACCACGCTGCATTTTGGTCCTCCTCTCCTTCAGCGGAAGAAAAGCGTTTACACTTCATTGAAAATAATAGTAATGATCAATAAAAATGAGTACTAGTGTTTGGTCATTTGATTGCGTTTACACCCCGTTCACCTCCCTATAACCTGGTCTCGGGGCTGCGAATCAAAGCCCTTCTTCATCCACCACCCACCATACACCCAGGATTAGATTACAATCTAGATTAGGCTCGTTCCTTCTGGAAATATGGAGTACACAAGCAGATTAGTGTTAATGCCGGGAGATCAGGAGGAAATTACCCTTATTTTCGTGTTATTGTTCATAACTGTACATGGTAATCTGAGAAATGTTAACGAAGTTGCTCGTGACATATGTAAATGATTATAGATCTGATCTAACTGGTAATTGTGTTTTGTTATATGTTGCAGTTCTCTGAGGGAAAGGAAATGAATGAGCATTATCAATGGGTATTGTTTTTGTTTCACCTCCCCACCCCCCACCCTCCCTGACCCCCACCTCCCTAATCACCTCCCTCAGCCCCCACCCACCCCCACCCTCCCTGACCCCCACCTCCTAATCACCTCCCTCACCCCCACCCCACCCCACCCTCCCTGACCCCCACCTCACTAATCACCTCCCTCACCCCCCCCCCACACACCCCACCCCACCCTCCCTGTCCCCCACCTCCCTAATCACCTCCCTCAGCCCCACCCACCCCCACCCTCCCTGACCCCCACCTCACTACTCACCTCCCTCACCCCCACCCCACCCCACCCTCCCTGACCCCCACCTCACTAATCACCTCCCTCACCCCCCCCCACACACCCCACCCCACCCTCCCTGACCCCCACCTCCCTAATCACCTCCCTCAGCCCCCACCCACCCCCACCCTCCCTGACCCCCACCTCACTACTCACCCCCCTCACCCCCACCCCACCCCACCCCACCCTCCCTGACCCCCCCTCACTAATCACCTCCCTCGACCCCCCCCCACCCCACCCTCCCTGACCCCCACCTCACTAATCACCTCCCTCACCCCCCCCCCCCACACACCCCACACCCCCACCCTCCCTGACCCCCACCTCCCTACTCACCTCCCTCACCCCCACCCCCATGCCACTCATCTCCTGATTGCTGACACGGCCACTTGTGGATTAAAGAATCAGTCATGCCTCGACCACACGACACACGGCTGAAGACAAAAGCTGAAGGGGGGCACGTTTAGGAGATCCGGGGGGTTGGAGTTGGTTAGTTAGGGGACTAGAAGAGAGGGATGGGGGATACAGGGAGGGATAGGGTAGGGAGTCGTTTAGGGTAGGGAGTAGGGTAGGGAGTCGTTTAGGGTAGGGAGTAGGGTAGGGAGTAGTTTAGGGTAGGGAGTTGTGTAGGGAGTAGTGTAGGGTAGGGAGTTGTGTAGGGTAGGGAGTAGTGTAGGGTAGGAAGTAGTTTAGGGTAGGGAGTTGTTTAGGGTAGGGAGTCGTTTAGGGTAGGGAGTAGTGTAGTAGGTAGGGAGTCATTTAGTGTAGGGGTAGGGAGTAGTTTAGGGTAGGGAGTAGTGTAGGGTATGGAGTAGTGTAGGGTAGGTAGTAGGGTAGGGAGTAGTTTAGGGTAGGGAGTAGTTTAGGGTAGGGGGAGTAGTTTAGGGTAGGGAGTAGTGTAGGGTAGGGAGTCGTTTAGGGTAGGGAGTAGTGTAGGGTAGGGAGTAGTGTAGGGTAGGGAGTTGTTTAGGGTAGGGAGTAGTTTAGGGTAGGGAGTAGTGTAGGGCAGGGAGTAGTGTAGGGTAGGGAGTAGTGTAGGGTAGGGAGTAGTGTAGGGTAGGGAGTAGTGTAGGGTAGGGGGTGTAGGGTAATGTAGGGTAGGGGGGGTAGTGTAGGGTTTGGAGTCATTTAGGGTAGGGAGTAGTGTAGGGTAGGGAGTAGTGTAGGGTAGGGAGTAGTGTAGGGTAGGGAGTAGGGTAGGGTAGGGAGTAATGTAGGGTAGGGTAGGGAGTAGTGTAGGGTTTGGAGTCATTTAGGGTAGGGAGGGTAGTGTAGGGTAGGGGTAGGGTAGGGTAGGGAGTAGTGTAGGGTAGGGAGTAGTGTAGGGTAGGGAGTAGTGTAGGGTAGGGGGAGTGTAGGGTAGGGTAGGGTAGGGAGTAGTGTAGGGTAGGGAGTAGGGTAGGGTAGGGAGTAGGGTAGGGTAGGGAGTAGTGTAGGGTAGGGAGTAGGGTAGGGTAGGGAGTAGTGTAGGGTAGGGAGTCGTTTAGGGTTTGGAGTCGGGTAGGGATGGGGATGAGGTGTGGGGGGATAGCAGGTGTCAAGCCACAGGCCAAAGGGGATTACCTCCTCCGTACCCCCCTCTCAAATGTCCTCTGCCCCTTCAAAGAGCCCCTTCCGTACCCCCTCCCAAACTTCCTCTCCCCCCTCCATACCCCCCCCAAACATCCTCTCCCCCTCTGTACCCCCTCCCAAACTTGCTCTCCCCCTCATAGACCCCCCCACCCACCACCACCATCTGCTGAGATGACCATCATTATCAGAATGAGAAAATCAATTGCTTAAGTAAATATCACAGGCATGTAAGCTCATTTCACCAAGTACATTAAACATTGGGAGGACTTAGCTTAAAGTCCATTTACTGCTGACTGAGATGGAGAAGGTTTATTATGGGGGGTGCTGCTAGTGTTGTTACAGGGTCTGGGATGAGGGGTGCTGCTAGTGTTGTTACAGGGTCAGTTACAGGGTCTGGGATGTAGGGGGTTCTAGCTAGTGTTGATACAGGGTCTGGGATGTAGGGGGTTCTAGTGTTGTTACAGGGTCTAGAGTGTTGATACAGGGTCTGGGATGTACAGGGTCTGGGGTGCTGCTAGTGTTGTTACAGGGTCTGGGATGTGTGGGGGTTCTAGCTAGTGTTTATACAGGGTCTGGGATGTACAGGGTCTGGGATGTAGGGGGTTCTAGCTAGTGTTGTTACAGGGTCTGGGATGTGGGGGGTTCTAGCTAGTGTTGTTACAGGGTCTGGGATGTGGGGGTTCTAGCTAGTGTTGTTACAGGGTCTGGGATGTGGGGGTTCTAGCTAGTGTTTGGGATACAGGGTCTGGGATGTACAGGGGGGTGCTGCTAGTGTTGTTACAGGGTCTGGGATGGTCTGGGATGTGGGGGGGGTTCTGGGATGTGGGGGCTAGCTAGTGTTGTTACAGGGTCTGGGATGTGGGGGTTCTAGCTAGTGTTGTTACAGGGTCTGGGATGTGGGGGTTCTAGCTAGTGTTTATACAGGGTCTGGGATGGGTCTGGGATGTGGGGGTTCTAGCTAGTGTTGTTACAGGGTCTGGGATGTGGGGGGGGGGTTCTAGCTAGTGTTGTTACAGGGTCTGGGAGGGTTACAGGATCTGGGATGGGGGGTTCTAGCTAGTGTTGTTACAGGGTCTGGGATGGGGGGGGTTCTGGGAGCTAGTGTTGTTACAGGGTCTGGGATTTGGGGGTTCTAGCTAGTGTTGTTACAGGATCTGGGATGTGTGTGTGTGTGTGTATGGGGGGGGTTCTACCTAGTGTTGTTACAGGGTCTGGGATTTGCGGGTTCTAGCTAGTGTTGTTACAGGGTCTGGGATGTGGGGGGGTTCTAGCTAGTGTTGTTACAGGGTCTGGGATGTGGGGGGAGGAGGGTTCTGCGGGTTCTAGCTAGTGTTGTTACAGGATCTGGGATGTGTGTGTGTGTGTGTGTGTGTGTATGGGGGTTCTAGCTAGTGTTGTTACAGGGTCTGGGATTTGCGGGTTCTAGCTAGTGTTGTTACAGGATCTGGGATGTGTGTGTGTGTGTGGGGGGTTCTAGCTAGTGTTGTTACAGGGCCTGGGATGGGGGGGGGGGTCGTGATAGATTCTCACTAGCTGTAAATGGCCTTATTATATTAGGAAACAGAATAAACTGTTGGTGTGTCGAACGGTATAAGAGTTGTTTATGCAGATGAACCAGTTTATATCCAGGTCATCCGAATTTAATTAATATTTAATGTCTTTAATACACATTGTGGCGCTCATAAACATACAGCCAATGATGGTGTCGTCTGACTGTCCAGAACACAGATGTTCCTTAAAGAGTCACTCAGAGTTCAATACAAAACAACAATAACGCTTGTAACTGGGATCTGGCCCAGCCTGCCCAATGCACCCTTACCACAGCTTATAGCCAGTAACAAGGCACCCTTACCACAGCTTATAGCCAGTAACAAGGCACCCTTACCACAGCTTATAGCCAGTAACAAGACACCCTTACCACAGCTTATAGCCAGTAACAAGGCACCCTTACCACAGCTTATAGCCAGTAACAAGGCACCCTTACCACAGCTTATAGCCAGTAACAAGGCACCCTTACCACAGCTTATAGCCAGTAACAAGGCACCCTTACCACAGCTTATAGCCAGTAACAAGGCACCCTTACCACAGCTTATAGCCAGTAACAAGGCACCCTTACCACAGCTTATAGCCAGTAACAAGGCACCCTTACCACAGCTTATAGCCAGTAACAAGGCAGTCATACCACAGCTTATAGCCAGTAACAAGGCACCCTTACCACAGCTTATAGCCAGTAACAATGCACCCTTACCACAGCTTATAGCCAGTAACAAGGCAGTCATACCACAGCTTATAGCCAGTAACAAGGCACCCTTACCACAGCTTATAGCCAGTAACAAGGCACCCTTACCACAGCTTATAGCCAGTAACAAGGCACCCTTACCACAGCTTATAGCCAGTAACAAGGCACCCTTACCACAGCTTATAGCCAATAACAAGGCACCCTTACCACAGCTTATAGCCAGTAACAAGGCACCCTTACCACAGCTTATAGCCAGTAACAAGGCACCCTTACCACAGCTTATAGCCAGTAACAAGGCACCCTTACCACAGCTTATAGCCAATAACAAGGCACCCTTACCACAGCTTATAGCCAGTAACAAGGCACCCTTACCACAGCTTATAGCCAGTAACAAGGCACCCTTACCACAGCTTATAGCCAGTAACAAGGCACCCTTACCACAGCTTATAGCCAGTAACAAGGCACCCTTACCACAGCTTATAGCCAGTAACAAGGCACCCTTACCACAGCTTATAGCCAGTAACAAGGCACCCTTACCACAGCTATTAGCCAGTAACAAGGCACCCTTACCACAGCTAGCCAGTAACAAGGCATACCACAGCTTATAGCCAGTAACAAGGCACCCTTACCACAGCTTATAGCCAGTAACAAGGCACCCTTACCACAGCTTATAGCCAGTAACAAGGCACCCTTACCACAGCTTATAGCCAGTAACAAGGCACCCTTACCACAGCTTATAGCCAGTAACAAGGCACCCTTACCACAGCTTATAGCCAGTAACAAGGCACCCTTACCACAGCTTATAGCCAGTAACAAGGCACCCTTACCACAGCTTATAGCCAGTAACAAGGCACCCTTACCACAGCTTATAGCCAGTAACAAGGCACCCTTACCACAGCACCCTTACCACAGCTTATAGCCAGTAACAAGGCACCCTTACCACAGCTTATAGCCAGTAACAAGGCACCCTTACCACAGCTTATAGCCAGTAACAAGGCACCCTTACCACAGCTTATAGCCATAACAAGGCACCCTTACCACCTTATAGCCAGTAACAAGGCACCCTTACCACAGCTTATAGCCAGTAACAAGGCACCCTTACCACAGCTTATAGCCAGTAACAAGGCACCCTTACCACAGCTTATAGCCAGTAACAAGCTTATAGCCAGTAACAAGGCACCCTTACCACAGCTTATAGCCAGTAACAAGGCACCCTTACCACAGCTTATAGCCAGTAACAAGGCACCCTTACCACAGCTTATAGCCAGTAACAAGGCACCCTTACCACAGCTTATAGCCAGTAACAAGGCACCCTTACCACAGCTTATAGCCAGTAACAAGGCACCCTTACCACAGCTTATAGCCAGTAACAAGGCACCCTTACCACAGCTTATAGCCAGTAACAAGGCACCCTTACCACAGCTTATAGCCAGTAACAAGGCACCCTTACCACAGCTTATAGCCAGTAACAAGGCACCCTTACCACAGCTTATAGCCAGTAACAAGGCACCCTTACCACAGCTTATAGCCAGTAACAAGGCACCCTTACCACAGCTTATAGCCAGTAACAAGGCACCCTTACCACAGCTTATAGCCAGTAACAAGGCACCCTTACCACAGCAGCCAGTAACAAGGCACCCTTTATAGCCAGTAACAAGGCACCCTTACCACAGCGTATAGCCAGTAACAAGGCACCCTTACCACAGCGTATAGCCAGTAACAAGGCACCCTTACCACAGCGTATAGCCAGTAACAAGGCACCCTTACCACAGCGTATAGCCAGTAACAAGGCACCCTTACCACAGCGTATAGCCAGTAACAAGGCACCCTTACCACAGCGTATAGCCAGTAACAAGGCACCCTTACCACAGGTATAGCCAGTAACAAGGCACCCTTACCACAGCGTATAGCCAGTAACAAGGCACCCTTACCACAGCGTATAGCCAGTAACAAGGCACCCTTACCACAGCGTATAGCCAGTAACAAGGCACCCTTACCACAGCTTATAGCCAGTAACAAGGCACCCTTACACAGTATAGCCAGTAACAAGGCACCCTTACCACAGCTTATAGCCAGTAACAAGGCACCCTTACCACAGCTTATAGCCAGTAACAAGGCACCCTTACCACAGCTTATAGCCAGTAACAAGGCAACACAGCTTATAGCCAGTAACAAGGCACCCTTACCACAGCTTATAGCCAGTAACAAGGCACCCTTACACAGCTTATAGCCAATAACAAGGCACCCTTACCACAGCTTATAGCCAGTAACAAGGCACCCTTACCACAGCTTATAGCCAGTAACAAGGCACCTACCACAGCTTATAGCCAGTAACAAGGCACCCTTACCACAGCTTATAGCCAGTAACAAGGCACCCTTACCACAGCTTATAGCCAGTAACAAGGCACCCATACCACAGCTTATAGCCAGTAACAAGGCACCCTTACCACAGCTTATAGCCAGTAACAAGGCACCCTTACCACAGCTTATAGCCAGTAACAAGGCACCCTTACCACAGCTTATAGCCAGTAACAAGGCACCCTTACCACAGTTTATAGCCAGTAACAAGGCACCCTTACCACAGCTTATAGCCAGTAACAAGGCACCCTTACCACAGTTTATAGCCAGTAACAAGGCACCCTTACCACAGCTTATAGCCAATAACAAGGCACCCTTACCACAGCTTATAGCCAGTAACAAGGCACCCTTACCACAGCTTATAGCCAGTAACAAGGCACCCTTACCACAGCTTATAGCCAATAACAAGGAACCCTTACCACAGCTTATAGCCAGTAACAAGGCACCCTTACCACAGCTTATAGCCAATAACAAGGAACCCTTACCACAGCTTATAGCCAGTAACAAGGCACCCTTACCACAGCTTATAGCCAATAACAAGGCACCCTTACCACAGCTTATAGCCAATAACAAGGAACCCTTACCACAGCTTATAGCCAGTAACAAGGCACCCTTACCACAGCTTATAGCCAATAACAAGGAACCCTTACCACAGCTTATAGCCAATAACAAGGAACCCTTACCACAGCTTATAGCCAGTAACAAGGCACCCTTACCACAGCTTATAGCCAATAACAAGGCACCCTTACCACAGCTTATAGCCAATAACAAGGAACCCTTACCACAGCTTATAGCCAGTAACAAGGCACCCTTACCACAGCTTATAGCCAATAACAAGGAACCCTTACCACAGCTTATAGCCAGTAACAAGGCACCCTTACCACAGCTTATAGCCAGTAACAAGGCACCCTTACCACAGCTTATAGCCAGTAACAAGGCACCCTTACCACAGCTTATAGCCAGTAACAAGGCACCCTTACCACAGCTTATAGCCAGTAACAAGGCACCCTTACCACAGCTTATAGCCAGTAACAAGGCACCCTTACCACAGCTTATAGCCAGTAACAAGGCACCCTTACCACAGCTTATAGCCAGTAACAAGGCACCCTTACCACAGCTTATAGCCAGTAACAAGGCACCCTTACCACAGCTTATAGCCAGTAACAAGGCACCCTTACCACAGCTTATAGCCAGTAACAAGGCACCCTTACCACAGCTTATAGCCAGTAACAAGGCACCCTTACCACAGCTTATAGCCAGTAACAAGGCACCCTTACCACAGCTTATAGCCAGTAACAAGGCACCCTTACCATAGCTTATAGCCAGTAACAAGGCACCCTTACCACAGCTTATAGCCAGTAACAAGGCAGTCATACCTCCCTTACCACAGCTTATAGCCAGTAACAAGGCAGTCATACCTCCCTTACCACAGCTTATAGCCAGTAACAAGGCAGTCATACCTCCCTTACCACAGCTTATAGCCAGTAACAAGGCAGTCATACCTCCCTTACCACAGCTTATAGCCAGTAACAAGGCAGTCATACCTCCCTTACCACAGCTTATAGCCAGTAACAAGGCAGTCATACCTCCCTTACCACAGCTTATAGCCAGTAACAAGGCACCCTTACCACAACTTATAGCCAGTAACAAGGCACCCTTACCACAGCTTATAGCCAGTAACAAGGCACCCTTACCACAGCTTATAGCCAGTAACAAGGCACCCTTACCACAGCTTATAGCCAGTAACAAGGCACCCTTACCACAGCGTATAGCCAGTAACAAGGCACCCTTACCACAGCTTATAGCCAATAACAAGGCACCCTTACCACAGCTTATAGCCAGTAACAAGGCACCCTTACCACAGCTTATAGCCAGTAACAAGGCACCCTTACCACAGCTTATAGCCAGTAACAAGGCACCCTTACCACAGCTTATAGCCAGTAACAAGGCACCCTTACCACAGCTTATAGCCAGTAACAAGGCACCCTTACCACAGCTTATAGCCAATAACAAGGCACCCTTACCACAGCTATTAGCCAATAACAAGGCACCCTTACCACAGCTTATAGCCAGTAACAAGGCACCCTTACCACAGCTTATAGCCAGTAACAAGACACCCTTACCACAGCTATTAGCCAATAACAAGGCACCCTTACCACAGCTTATAGCCAGTAACAAGGCACCCTTACCACAGCTTATAGCCAGTAACAAGGCACCCTTACCACAGCTTATAGCCAGTAACAAGGCACCCTTACCACAGCTTATAGCCAGTAACAAGGCACCCTTACCACAGCTTATAGCCAATAACAAGGCACCCTTACCACAGCTTATATAACAAGGCCAGCCAATAACAAGGCACCCTTACCACAGCTTATAGCCAGTAACAAGGCACCCTTACCACAGCTTATAGCCAGTAACAAGGCACCCTTACCACAGCTTATAGCCAGTAACAAGGCACCCTTACCACAGCTTATAGCCAGTAACAAGGCACCCTTACCACAGCTTATAGCCAGTAACAAGGCACCCTTACCACAGCGTATAGCCAGTAACAAGGCACCCTTACCACAGCTTATAGCCAATAACAAGGCACCCTTACCACAGCTTATAGCCAATAACAAGGCACCCTTACCACAGCTTATAGCCAGTAACAAGGCACCCTTACCACAGCGTATAGCCAGTAACAAGGCACCCTTACCACAGCTTATAGCCAGTAACAAGGCACCCTTACCACAGCTTATAGCCAGTAACAAGGCAGTCATACCACAGCTTATAGCCAGTAACAAGGCAGTCATACCACAGCTTATAGCCAGTAACAAGGCAGTCATACCACAGCTTATAGCCAGTAACAAGGCAGCCATACCACAGCTTATAGCCAGTAACAAGGCACCCTTACCACAGCTTATAGCCAGTAACAAGGCACCCTTACCACAGCTTATAGCCAGTAACAAGGCAGTCATACCACAGCTTATAGCCAGTAACAAGGCACCCTTACCACAGCTTATAGCCAGTAACAAGGCACCCTTACCACAGCTTATAGCCAGTAACAAGGCACCCTTACCACAGCTTATAGCCAGTAACAAGGCAGTCATACCACAGCTTATAGCCAGTAACAAGGCACCCTTACCACAGCTTATAGCCAGTAACAAGGCACCCATACCACAGCTTATAGCCAGTAACAAGACACCCTTACCACAACTTATAGCCAGTAACAAGGCACCCTTACCACAGCTTATAGCCAGTAACAAGGCACCCTTACCACAGCTTATAGCCAGTAACAAGACACCCTTACCACAGCTTATAGCCAGTAACAAGGCACCCTTACCACAGCTTATAGCCAGTAACAAGGCACCCTTACCACAGCTTATAGCCAGTAACAAGGCAGTCATACCACAGCTTATAGCCAGTAACAAGGCACCCTTACCACAGCTTATAGCCAATAACAAGGCAGTCATACCACAGCTTATAGCCAGTAACAAGGCACCCTTACCACAGCTTATAGCCAGTAACAAGGCAGTCATACCTCCCTTACCACAGCTTATAGCCAGTAACAAGGCAGTCATACCACAGCTTATAGCCAGTAACAAGGCACCCTTACCACAGCTTATAGCCAGTAACAAGGCAGTCATACCACCCTTACCACAGCTTATAGCCAGTAACAAGGCACCCTTACCACAGCTTATATCCAGTAACAAGGCAGTCATACCACCCTTACCACAGCTTATAGCCAGTAACAAGGCACCCTTACCACAGCTTATAGCCAGTAACAAGGCAGTCATACCACCCTTACCACAGCTTATATCCAGTAACAAGGCAGTCATACCTCCCTTACCACAGCTTATAGCCAGTAACAAGGCAGTCATACCACCCTTACCACAGCTTATAGCCAGTAACAAGGCAGTCATACCACCCTTACCACAGCTTATAGCCAGTAACAAAGCAGTCATACCACAGCTTATAGCCAGTAACAAAGCAGTCATACCACCCTTACCACAGCTTATAGCCAGTAACAAGGCAGTCATACCACCCTTACCACAGCTTATAGCCAGTAACAAGGCACCCTTACCACAGCTTATAGCCAATAACAAGGAGTCATACCACAGCTTATAGCCAGTAACAAGGCACCCTTACCACAGCTTATATCCAGTAACAAGGCAGTCATACCACCCTTACCACAGCTTATATCCAGTAACAAGGCAGTCATACCACCCTTACCACAGCTTATAGCCAGTAACAAGGCAGCCGACCCAAGGTGTCCATATGACTGATAAAACCAGTATCTTATAGCCAGTAACAAGGCAGCCGGCCCAATGTGTCCATATGACTGATAAACCAGTATCTTATAGCCAGTAAACATCATCCCGCCCAAAATGCAGACCAGTAATTTACAGCAGATGTCTTTCTGGAACCGAATGTCTGTTTTTACTAATTCATCGTATTTAATTTTGGCTAGGCCTAATTAAAATAATATCCTTGCTTTTGGGTGAATATTAGCTTCATACTATTAAATTCTCAAACCCTCTTAGCTGTTAATCGTTAATCCAAGGCAAATTAATTAATTTTGCCCCTCAAAAATATCCTTAATGTAAAATCACATCTGTACTTTGTGGTGTAACTGTCAAAATAACCCACTTACACCCACTGGTGTTGTCCTTTTCTCTGTAAACAGATCTGGGGAGAATAATGTCGGCATCCATTAGACATAACAGATTGACTGATGTTCCCTGACCCTCCCAGACACACAGACTCGGGGTGGTGGTTAGTTATGGCCTGGCCCCAGATCTGTTTGTGCTTTCTAGAACACAAAATGTGACAATGACCATAGGAGTTGGCAAGATATTCAAAACAGATCTATGCCTATTGTGACTCTGAAGAGAGAGAGAGAGGCGTCAGTCCAGGATTAGTGACCAGCGGCTCCGTGTCAGTGAGTGAAAGGCTACGAGCATGCTGGATGGACAGACAGACATGGCTGTGGGTCTTATCGGTGACAAACACACACACACACACAAACACACACTCGGGTCATGGCACACTTCTACAGGGGATGATAAGACAACGGGACGGATTTTTGTCACCTGTGGGGACATGATGCCGACCTCTGGCCGGGTCACACAATCCCAAAACTCTGTGACACGTGAAACGCCTCATGCACCTGCAGACACACACTCTGCCAGACCAACGACTTATACTTTAATCGCCTTCAGATGACGATCATGTCATGTCAGTGATTTAGGGGATAAGCAGACTCTGGTACGTTGCGTATGTTGATATTTGTTGGGTCCGAGATAAAGAGTTGGGATTGAGACGTAATTATAACTAATAAACTCTTGATTTTATGTTTACACAAGTCATTGGCGACATTTATGTTATTGTTTTATTTCACCTTTATTTAACCAGGTAGGCTAGTTGAGAACACCTTTATTTAACCAGGTAGACTAGTTGAGAACACCTTTATTTAACCAGGTAGGCTAGTTGAGAACACCTTTATTTAACCAGGTAGACTAGTTGAGAACACCTTTATTTAACCAGGTAGGCTAGTTGAGAACACCTTTATTTAACCAGGTAGGCTAGTTGAGAACACATTTATTTAACCAGGTAGGCTAGTTGAGAACACCTTTATTTAACCAGGTAGGCTAGTTGAGAACACCTTTATTTAACCAGGTAGACTAGTTGAGAACACCTTTATTTAACCAGGTAGACTAGTTGAGAACACCTTTATTTAACCAGGTAGGCTAGTTGAGAACAAGTTCTCATTTCCAACTGCGACCTGACCAAGACATTGCAGATGAAACAATAGAGGATTAACACTCATGCTAACTTGATAAAGTCATTTCAATACAAGAGTAATGTCCATCACATCACTGACAGAAGTATTTAGGACATAATGTTTTACAGTGTTTTGTCAATTCTCTAGTTATTGTTCCACTCTATCAGGTTATGAACCAGGACTCTGCTGATTCCAACCAATTCACCACAAAACCAATTCACCACAAAACCAATTCACCACAAAACCAATTCACCACAAAACCAATTCACCACAAAACCAATTCACCACAAAACCAATTCACCACAAAACCAATTCACCACAAAACCAATTCACCACAAAACCAATTCACCACAAAACCAATTCACCACAAAACCAATTCACCACAAAACCAATTCACCACAAAACCAATTCACCACAAAACCAATTCACCACAAAACCAATTCACCACAAAACCAATTCACCACAAAACCAATTCACCACAAAACCAATTCACCACAAAACCACAAAACCAATTCACCACAAAACCAATTCACCACAAAACCAATTCACCACAAAACCAATTCACCACAAAACCAATTCACCACAAAACCAATTCACCACAAAACCAATTCACCACAAAACCAATTCACCACAAAACCAATTCACCACAAAACCAATTCACCACAAAACCAATTCACCACAAAACCAATTCACCACAAAACCAATTCACCACAAAACCAATTCAGAATAAACCAATTCAGTATAAACTAATTCACCACAAACCAATTCACCACAAAACCAGTTCAGCATAAACCAATTCACCATAGCAGTGTGGCTTGTGACCATGCATCGAGCCCTCACACTCCAGCCCTGGCTTACTCTAGCCTTCCCAGGCCAGCGGAGAGTTGGCCATGTAGGCCAGGCCTGGCTATGTAATGAGGAACCTACCTGGGCTGTCACCTGAGCTGTACCTCTCCCCGCGAGGCCGTCTGGGCCGGGCTCCTGTAACCTTGCTCCTTATCTTATCTCCCATTGTAACCTGGCTGTAATAACCTCTCTCATTATCTTATCTCCCATTGTAACCTGGCTGTTATAGCCTCTCTCTCATGATGGATGATGTTCCTGTCTGATTACAGTGGGACAAAACACCCAGAGATCACCTTTCTACTGTATAGCCAAAAGGCCAAGTCCTCCAGCCCTCATCCACTCTGCCAGGGGACCAAGTCCTCCAGCCCTCATCCACTCTGCTAGGGGACCAAATCCTCCAGCCCTCATCCACTCTGCCAGGGGACCAAGTCGTCCAGCCCTCATCCACTCTGCCAGGGGACCAAGTCCTCCAGCCCTCATCCACTCTGCCAGGGGACCAAGTCCTCCAGCCCTCATCCACTCTGCCAGGGGACCAAGTCCTCCAGCCCTCATCCACTCTGCCAGGGGACCAAGTCCTCCAGCCCTCATCCACTCTGCCAGGGGACCAAGTCCTCCAGCCCTCATCCACTCTGCCAGGGGACCAAGTCAGTCCTAGCCCTCTGCCAGAGGCAGAAGAAGAAGAAGTTAGTTGGCCCTGGCCCCTGCTACAGGGCTATGATTGGAAATTCACTTAAATACACTATTTTGTCAAGGTGCCAAAACATAATGTTTTTATAGGTGACTGATCATGGATTATCAAGGAAGGCACACTCATCGAAAGGTGTCTCTTTCAGATTTCAGCTAAATTTATTTAGAAATAATCGATTGATCGAAAGATTCTTCATAACAAGGAAATCAGCACAGAAACCCACTATCTATATCATGTACCCCTGATAATATACAGACAGAGAGGAACAACTCTCCCGAGTACTAGATAGGAATAGACTAGAGTTCTGTATGGTGCGAGCTGAGGCAAAACCCACAGGAAGGAAAAACACAGAGTATAAATGATTCAAAAACAGTCTCCTCTGCCTGAGATCAGGTCACTGTCCTGCCTTGTATAAATCAGATTGGTAACCTGTGCTCTTTTTACCTGAGACACTGAGTCCCATCTCTCTATGCCCCCGGTGAGGACAGACGGGTCATTATCCATGCCACAGGGGACAAAGACGAGCCGGCACCCGATTCCCCCTCTGCCCCCATCGCCGGGCCGGTGTCTGGTTACAGTGGCAACGACACACGGCAACCCCGGGATGTTGCCGGGGCCCGGGTTCATCTCTGACCTCGGCGAGAGGTAGGTCGCTCACCAAATCACATTAAAGTTTCAGAAGGCCCAAAGGTCCCAGTCAGCAGTGTTAACAGCACCATTGTCCCCCAGTCCTCCCGGCTCAAAGGACCAGTGTAACGTGGCACTTGTATGTCCCCCTCACTGCCACCCCCCTGGATCTCACAGATAGAGTATCCCTGCCGGTGCACAGAGGGAGGTGTGTGTTTGTATGTGTTCACCTAGGGGGGCTGGCATCCTAGCAGGGGATACACTGTGCCCCCCCCCAAAAAAAATAGCCATATAATATTTTTGTTTCAATCCCATTTATTTTGGGGGGGAATGAAGTGCTTGTGTTGAGATGGAGACTGAGCGGTTAGTGATGTGTTGTTGTGTTAGGAGGAAAGTTCAGTTCATGCTTTAACGGGATGTGATCAGGCTCTGTCTGGTCTGGCTCAGATCAGGGGATTGCTGTGAGGCACATTAAAGGTGTATCACATTAAACCTACTCCTGTCTCATGTAATCACAAGAGCACAGAGACAAGGTAAAAGGTATTTCCCTGTACTGTACCGTTGCTATGAGCTCATCCTTCTACACCCAACTGTAAATCTACATACATATTCGCTATCAGTTTTTTTTGTTACCCAATCGGGTTGCTTTACCAAACTAGATTTTATTGTAATCTGCAAAATGACAAAAAAAAAAATTTAAATCCTCAGCTGGCGGGCATTGTAAGAGAAATGTCCACTCTCTTTAAGAGAATACAGTATTTGTCTACTTGGGCTGTGTTTATTACAGGCAGCCCAATTCTGATATTTTGCCCAATTATGGGCAAAATAAATAATCTGATTAGTCAAAGGACCAATTAGTTAAAAAATCTATCAGAATGTTGCAATTGCTTCTGTTTGGTTGCCTCAACAGGTTGCAACAGATATTTAGCAGCACTATCCATAAAGATCACACCATGGACATCTGTTATATAAAGTCTCTAAATCTCTAAGACCCTAGGGTTAACTACTGTTGACTGTTACAATGGGAGATAATGCAATGATTATTGCTTTGGGTTTTCTTTTTCAACAGCATGAAAACAAACTGTATTTGCACCAAACAAAAGAACACCTGCTACAGATATTGTGCCATCACAGCAAATGCTATTTTTTGAAACAGCAGATGATTTATGCAGTGGAAATATTCAGTTTACAATTGTAGTTGAGGGATTGCAGCCAGCATTGGGAAAAATAATACTACAAACAATGAATACGAAATCAAGCAGCTATCAGTCACACGTCTCCCCGAAAAACAAACGTGGAGTACAGAGACCCAGGCCACTCCATTCTGCTTTCAACTACCATTCCTCAACATATAATGTGTTGGCTCAAAGACTCTTTTGTCTAGTAATTATTTTGTCCTTCATTGTGGTATGTGTAGGCTTTCAATAAGATAGAATCATTTAAAAAAAACTGTGACCACAAAACCTGAAACACACAATATGCCTCAATTCACAGAGGTCTCTGAGGATGTGTAATAGTTCTTGAAAATAGTCTGGTTATTCATCATCCGGTAATAAAAACCCAGATATACTCAAAGGTGATTTATGTGAATTAAAGACGCCTTGTGATTCCACATTTTCCTATACAGTAGAGTTTAAAAAATAATAATTGAAGACTACATATACAATTATTGCAATATAATTGCAAAATTAATACTTGCTAAATTAGATTAGCCTACTTATGTTCTATAACATTACCGCAACACTGTGCCCTCAGCCACAGGCTATGGAGCCGATTGCTGTCAGTCACACTACATTAAATCCAATGCAGGTCAAAAGTTTTAGATTTAACTCTGTGCTGCCATCTAGTGGTAAAGTGTCTACATACACACTCACTCTGCAAGATTCACCAGTGTAATTATAAACAGGCCCTATATAATGTTGTCTCATGCACTTACATGTGATATAATGTGATTGGCTACAGCATTACAATATGATACAAAACTAAATGTATTAAAACGACAATGTATCCATTGATTGTAATGGGTATGCCAATACTGTATTTTTTTTTTTTGGGGGGGGGGTAATGTGGCCATAGGATTCTTGTGTCCATAGTACACAATGTCCTACACAGGAATATAAATAACCAATGTTTGTTGAATTATTTATCATGAAGGATTAGGCTCATTTAAAAGAAGGTCAAATTCACTAGAGAAAAAAACAACACAACGGTGAATGTCAGCCTTATATATATATATATATAGATATATATGTGTAATCATTTGTTAAAACATTCCATTGCTGTCTTCAACAAATAAATATCAGTGATCTTTGATGAGTTTGATGAGTTTGTACATATTTCTTGCCTGGACAATCCTTTCCTTATATTATTTTTTTGACGTAACGCGTCGGTCCGTATGACGCCGCATCTCTTTGTTGGTCCAGCGGCAGCTGCGCTCATGTTGTTGTAGCTACTCTCTCTCTCTCTCTCTCTGGAAATATTTTTCCTCTTTCGAAATATTTCGTCTCTTGTTTTCATCGCGGCCTGTACACATCCTAGTATCTAGCGTTTGGTATCATACCTTGTCACAATATCAAGTTAAACCGAGTAATGGACTCAGACGAAGGGTACAATTATGAATTCGACGAGGAGGAAGAGGAATGCAGCGAAGACAGCGCCGAGGAGGATCCCGAAGACGACACCCTGGAAGTGGAGTTGGATGATCCTGTTGTGGCCGGTGGAGAACGAGATGAATGTGGGGAGACCGGAGGCAGTGGCCTAGGGCCCGGTCAAGACGAAGAGGATTATCGGTTCGAGGTTTTGACTGCCGAACAGATCCTTCAGCATATGGTCGAGTGTATCAGGGAGGTCAATGATGTCATCCAGGTGAGGTGAAGGAAAGGCCGAGGATGTTGGGTCTCGGTAGGCCGCAAATTGTAAAAACGTAAACAGCTAATAATTTATCGGGTTAGTTTTACTGTCCATCACAAACAATCGTAGGTGACTGTAAAGCCTCAATGTATGTTAGCCTGTTTGTTAGCCAACCTTACCTAACTAGTTACAAACTAACGTTAGTAACGTTACCTTAGTTTAGGTACTGTAGCTAAATTACTCATTTCAACAAACTGTTACTGTAGCTAACCAGCTAACTAAATGAATGGTCTCTGTCTTGCTAGGGAAGCTGACTAAATTGTTTTCTCTTTAGTTTAGTCAATGAAGGTTTAGCTAACAAACCAATAACATCATGTTATATCTCTTGAATGACTAGTGCGCCTGGTTCAACGAGATATAAGTGAGTTGTCAACTGTGCCAAGATGCTGACCCAACTAGCTACAGTAAGATGAAGTTAAAAAACAATAATAATAATAATAATAACTATTAGACCCAGCCAGAAAACCTAACTAGTTTGGCTAGTCATCTTTGTCATTTCCCCTGTTGCCTACAACGTAGCTATTACAACACTGTCATCAACAGTATTTGTCTACTATCATGGCATCAAAATGGCGAAAGTAGCTAAACGTTACTGAGCTATTTTAGTTTGTTTTTTTGTTGAAATCCTATCAGCCCCCCTGTGTGTCCATAGTTTCACCTGGATTATCAACTAGCTCTCTTTGCTTATCTTTACTTTCCACTGTCTGGTTTTTTTTTGAGGCCTGTGCGCCTGAAACAACATGGCCGAACCTTGATTCCCACTTCTGTCAGCCACTGAGTTTGTCTGCAATGAATTGCACATTTTTATTTTTATTTTTTTATAAATCCTATTATTAGACACATTTTGAACAATAATAGCCTTATTTTGTCCGTGTAACTGACATGACCGTACTGCTAGTTACCGGTTAGTGTATTATAATCCAATGCTAAATAGCTAGCTAGTTGAGTGGCTGTCTTTTAATACAAGTTATGAAGCTTTCCCGGAGGCCATATAAAATGTGTATTTTTGCCTCCTCATTTTTTTTGTTACTCTTCTCTAGAACCCTGCAACGATAACAAGAATACTTCTTAGTCACTTCAATTGGGACAAAGAGAAACTGATGGAAAGGTTAGTCGTGCCATTGGCTCTTGTATGATTTGTTGTAAAAACAGTGTCATCTTCTTGTCTCTATTAGTGCCATCATTGTGTTAGGTTAGGTGGTCTGTTGAAGGGCCATATGGTCTGGTATTAAATATGAATAGACAGCATTACACAAGGAAATTGAATTGATCAAATTAATTGTCTGTTTACCAATTTCCCTGCAGACCCTTTTTAATGCTCCATTTGCGCTATGTCCAATAGTTAAAAGTCCCGAGATCTGGCACAGGTTTCACCTTTGTCTTGGTGCTCTAGTTTGGCTATGACTTATTGCCTTTCTATGTAACCGTTTGTTCTAGCATGACCTAAAGACCTTATTCTAGTGAATAATACACCAGCCAATTAAAGTAGCGTGTTTCCCAGCCAGTGATGACATGTCTTCTCTCACTAGATATTTTGATGGGAACCTTGACAAATTGTTCTCGGAATGCCATGTCATCAACCCCAGTAAGAAGTCGAGGACACGGCTGATGAACACGAGGTCCTCTGCTCAGGATCTTCCCTGTCAGATCTGCTACCTGAACTACCCAAACTCGGTCAGTACCCTACTCTGAAGGGAGAGATGCACAACTCCCTATCCACTAGGCAGTAGTGTACATCTGAAAGGATCAGGACATGCCAAGTCAGATCTCCTACCTGAACTACCCAAACTCAGTCAGTCAGTGTTATGAAGGGAGACACCCCCTAGCCTCTAACCAGCCTCTAACCCTTACCCCCTAGCCTCATACCCTTACCCCCTAGACTCTAACCCGCTAACCCTTACCCCCTAGCCACTAACCCTTAGCCCCTAGCCTCTTACCCTTACTCCCTAGCCTCTTACCCGCTAACCCATACCCCCTAGCCTCTAACCCATACCCCCTAGCCTCTAACCCATACCCCCTAGCCTCTAACCCATACCCCCTAGCCTCTAACCCATACCCCTAGCCTCTAACCCATACCCCCCCTAGCCTCTAACCCATACCCCCTAGCCTCTAACCCATACCCCCTAGCCTCTAACCCCCCTAGCCTCTAGCCTCTAACTCTCAGCCTCTAACCCATACCCCCTAGCCTCTTACCCATACCCCCTAGCCTCTATGACTGAAACTTCATCTTCCTCTCCCACAGTACTTCACTGGCCTGGAGTGTGGACACAAGTTCTGCATGCAGTGTTGGGGTGACTACTTGACTACCAAAATCATTGAGGAGGGGATGGGACAGGTAAGCATCACAAACACCTGTTTGTTTAACCAGAGAAAAGAGCCTTATGGTAAGAAACCCTTGGTGGGCGGGGCCTGGCAAGAGGTCAGCAGGAAGTAGTCAAGAAGAAAGCAATGCAATAGCACAGACAAAACGTTAAAACAATGACCTTTGACCAAGCGCTTATTCATACATACATACATTCATACACACAGCATGTATGTATGTACCGTTACCATGGACTGTAAACTCTTATTCTCACACAGGAAAAGCAATCATTGGGCTTTTTGTTGAGATGTGAAAAAATCTCACCATGTTTCCTTTCTCTTTCCTTAAAAAACAAACAAAAAAAGACAATTTCCTGCCCTGCTCACAGCTGTGATATATTGGTGGACGACAACACAGTCATGTAAGTGTTACGTCGCTGTCGCTTTACATTCCACAGCAGGTAGACTAGTGGTTACAGCGTTGGGACAGTCACTGAAAGGTTGCTGGTTTCCAAATACCCGCGCCGTCAAGATGAGAAATCTGTCTGTGCCCTTGAGCAAGACACTTAACCCCGATTTGCTCCAGGGGCTCCTTCCTGCTATGGAGGACCCTGTAAAAAAACAAACACATTTCACTGCATCTATCCGCTCTGTGACAGTAAAGCCTTTTATATTTATTATGTTTCAACATTACATACACGCTGCTAGTTCTACACGCTGCTAGTTCCGCACGCTGCTAGTTCCACACGCTGCTAGTTCCGCACGCTGCTAGTTCCGCACGCTGCTAGTTCTACACATTGCTAGTTCCGCGCTGCTAGTTCCGCGCGCTGCTAGTCCGCACGCTGCTAGTTATACGCTGCGCGCTGCTAGTTCCACACGCTGCTAGTTCACACGCTGCTAGTTCACGCTGCTAGTTCCACGCTGCTAGCTACACGCGCTGCTAGTTCCACACGCTGCTAGTTCACACGCGCTGCTAGTTCCACACGCTGCTAGTTCACGCGCTGCTAGTTCGCTGCTAGCGCTGCTAGTTCCGCACGCTGCTAGTTCCGCTAGTTCACGCGCTGCTAGTTCCACGCGCTGCTAGTTCCACGCTGCTACGCTGCTAGTTCCACACGCTGCTAGTTCCACACGCTGCTAGTTCCACACGCTGCTGCTAGTTCACGCGCTGCTAGTTTCACGCTGCGCTGCTAGTTCCACGCGCTGCTAGTTCTAGTTCCACGCGCTGCTAGTTCCACACGCTGCTAGTTCCGCACGCTGCTAGTTCTGCGCGCTGCTAGTTCTGCTGTTCGTTGCTAGCACGCTGCTAGTTCCACGCGCTGCTAGTTCCACGCGCTGCTAGTTCCACACGCTGCTAGTTCTGCGCGCTGCTAGTTCCACACGCTGCTAGTTCCACACGCTGCTAGTTCCACACGCTGCTAGTTCCACACGCTGCTAGTTCCACACGCTGCTAGTTCCACACGCTGCTAGTTCCACACGCTGCTAGTTCCACACGCTGCTAGTTCCACACGCTGCTAGTTCTACGCGCTGCTAGTTCCACGCGCTGCTAGTTCCACACGCTGCTAGTTCTAAGCGCTGCTAGTTCTACGCGCTGCTAGTTCTGCTGCTAGTTCTGCACGCTGCTAGTTCTGCACGCTGCTAGTTCTACGCGCTGCTAGTTCCACGCGCTGCTAGTTCTACGCGCTGCCTAGTTCTACGCGCTGCTTGTTCCACACGCTGCTAGTTCCACACGCTGCTAGTTCCACACGCTGCTAGTTCCACACGCTGCTAGTTCCGCACGCTGCTAGTTCCACGCGCTGCTAGTTCCACACGTGAGAGTTGAAGATGTAGAGTAGCAGATGAATTTATAAATCACATATTTTTGTTTTGTTGTATTTGTTCAAATCCACTACATTTTAATTATCATTTGAAAACCAAATGATTTTCCTATAGGAGACTGATCACAGAGTCCAAGGTGAAGTTGAAGTACCAACATTTGATTACCAATAGTTTTGTAGAGGTAAGATGTGTAATGTTCTTCATTGATTTTTATATATATATATATACATACACACACACACACACACACACACAGCATCTTGTGCTTTATATGGAGATGTCTGTACTCTAAAATACAATGTAGCTGTTTTCCATGTAAGCCTAGCTGTGAGAATATTGAATCTGTTCTTCAGATGTTAGATAATCTTGCTTGTTTGGGAGAAGAGGATTGGCATGTATTCCTTCTGCTTGTATCCCGCTTCTTATACTCCTGTCCTCTCGTCCTCAGTGCAATCGACTGTTAAAATGGTGCCCAGCGCCAGACTGTCATCACGTAGTCAAAGTCCAGTACCCAGATGCTAAGCCTGTGAGATGCACATGTGGCCGGCAGTTCTGGTAAGAGACAAGCCATACTGTGACTTACATTCCCTGCTTATTAGTTTTGTTTTTTGTACATCACACGTTCTCTGGTATGTAAAAGACCATCTACCACTAATACTCACACAGAAGACATCTTGGTTTTATTAACACACTGTTGTCACACAAATGGAATCCTATTTAAAAAAAGGCATTGATTTTAATGGTTACATGTGGATCTTTATTTCAACCCAATTCATTGCAGCTTCAACTGTGGCGAGAACTGGCATGATCCCGTCAAGTGTAAGGTATGTCACAACGGAGTCTAAATTCAACCCTCCCTGTCAGTGGTAATGTAATAGTGGTCAGACGCAGTCCACAAAAACAACTCTAACCCTTACCCCATATACATTTCATGTACTGTAGATCTGATAGGATAGGTGGTGGTAGCTTCACCTTGTCCCCTGATAGGATAGGTGGTGGTAGCTTCACCTTGTCCCCTGATAGGATAGGTGGTGGTAGCTTCTCCTTGTCCCCTGATAGGATAGGTGGTGGTAGCTTCACCTTGTCCCCTGATAGGATAGGTGGTGGTAGCTTCACCTTGTCCCCTGATAGGATAGGATAGGTGGTGGTAGCTTCACCTTGTCCCCTAGGATAGGTGGTGGTAGCTTCACCTTGTCCCCTGGTGATAGGTGGTAGCTTCACCTTGTCCCCTGATAGGATAGGTGGTGGTAGATAGGATAGGTGGTTAGCTTCACCTTGTCCCCTAGGATAGGTGGTAGCTTCAGGTAGGATAGGTGGTGGTAGCTTCACCTTGTCCCCTGACAGGATAGGTGGTAGCTTCACCTTGTCCCCTGATAGGATAGGTGGTGGTAGCTTCACCTTGTCCCCTGATAGGATAGGTGGTGGTAGCTTCACCTTGTCCCCTGATAGGATAGGTGGTGGTAGCTTCACCTTGGTGGTAGGTGGTGGTAGCTTCACCTTGTCCCCTGATAGGATAGGTGGTGGTAGCTTCACCTTGTCCCCTGACAGGATAGGTGGTGGTAGCTTCACCTTGTCCCCTGATAGGATAGGTGGTGGTAGCTTCACCTTGTCCCCCCTGAGCTTACCTTGGATAGGTGGTGGTAGCTTCACCTTGTCCCCTGATAGGATACCTTGTCCCCTGATAGGATAGGTGGTGGTAGCTTCACCTTGTCCCCTGTAGGATAGGTGGTAGCTTCACCTTGTCCCCTGATAGGATAGGTGGTGGTAGCTTCACCTTGTCCCCTGATAGGATAGGTGGTGGTAGCTTCACCTTGTCCCCTGATAGGATAGGTGGTGGTAGCTTCACCTTGTCCCTGATAGGATAGGTGGTGGTAGCTTCACCTTGTCCCCTGATAGGATAGGTGGTGGTAGCTTCAGGATAGGTGGGTGGTGGTAGCTTCACCTTGTCCCCTGATAGGATAGGTGGGTAGCTTCACCTTGTCCCCTGACAGGATAGGTGGTGGTAGCTTCACCTTGTCCCCTGATAGGATAGGTGGTGGTAGCTTCACCTTGTGGTGGTAGGTGGTGCTTCACCTTGTCCCCTGGTAGGCTTCACCTTGTCCCCTAGGGTGGTGGTAGCTTCACCTTGTCCCCTGATAGGATAGGTGGTGGTAGCTTGTCCCCTAGGTGGTGTCCCCTTGTCCCCTGATAGGATAGGTGGTGGTGAGGTGGTGGTAGCTTCACCTTGTCCCCTGATAGGATGGTGGTAGCTTCACCTTGTCCCCTGACAGGATAGGTGGTGGTAGCTTCACCTTGTCCCCTGATAGGATAGGTGGTGGTAGCTTCACCTTGTCCCCTGATAGGATAGGTGGTGGTAGCTTCACCTTGTCCCCTGATAGGATAGGTGGTGGTAGCTTCACCTTGTCCCCTGATAGGATAGGTGGTGGTAGCTTCACCTTGTCCCCTGATAGGATAGGTGGTGGTAGCTTCACCTTGTCCCCTGACAGGATAGGTGGTGGTAGCTTCACCTTGTCCCCTGACAGGATAGGTGGTGGTAGCTTCACCTTGTCCCCAGCTTCACCTTGTCCCCTAGGATAGGTGGTGGTAGCTTCACCTTGTCCCCTGATAGGATAGGTGGTGGTAGCTTCACCTTGTCCCCTGATAGGATAGGTGGTGGTAGCTTCACCTTGTCCCCTGATAGGATAGGTGGTGGGCTTCACCTTGTCCCCTGATAGGATAGGTGGTGGTAGCTTCACCTTGTCCCCTGATAGGATAGGTGGTGGTAGCTTCACCTTGTCCCCTGATAGGTAGGTGGTGGTGGTGGTAGCTTCACCTTGTCCCTGATAGGATAGGTGGTGGTAGCTTCACCTTGGATAGGTAGGTGGTGGTAGCTTCACCTTGTCCCCTGATAGGATAGGTGGTGGTAGCTTCACCTTGTCCCCTGATAGGATAGGTGGTGGTAGCCCTTGTCCCCTGACAGGATAGGTGGTGGTAGCTTCACCTTGTCCCCTGATAGGATAGGTGGTGGTAGCTTCACCTTGTCCCCTTGTCTTGTCCCTGATAGGATAGGTAGGATAGGTGGTGGTAGCTTCACCTTGTCCCCTGATAGGATAGGTGGTGGGCTTCACCTTGGTAGGTAGGTGGTGGTAGCTTCCTTGTCCCCTGATAGGATAGGTGGTGGTAGCTTCACCTTGTCCCCTGATAGGATAGGTGGTGGTAGCTTCACCTTGTCCCCTGATAGGATAGGTGGTGGTAGCTTCACCTTGTCCCCTGATAGGATAGGTGGTGGTAGCTTCACCTTGTCCCCTGATAGGATAGGTGGTGGTAGCTTCACCTTGTCCCCTGACAGGATAGGTGGTGTAGCTTCACCCCCTGATAGGATAGGTGGTGGTAGCTTCACCTTGTCCCCTGATAGGATAGGTGGTGGTAGCTTCACCTTGTCCCCTGATAGGATAGGTGGTGGTAGCTTCACCTTGTCCCCTGATAGGATAGGTGGTGGTAGCTTCACCTTGTCCCCTGATAGGATAGGTGGTGGTAGCTTAGCTTCACCTTGTCCCCTGATAGGATAGGTGGTGGTAGCTTCACCTTGTGGTAGGATAGGTGGTGGTAGCTTCACCTTGTCCCCTGATAGGATAGGTGGTGGTAGCTTCACCTTGTCCCCTGTACACCTTGTCCCCTGGATAGGTGGTGGTAGCTTCACCTTGTAGGTGGTGGTAGCTTCACCTTGTCCCCTGATAGGATAGGTGGTGGTAGCTTCACCTTGTCCCCTGACAGGTGGTAGCTTCACCTTGTGGTGGTAGGTTAGCTTCACCTTGTCCCCTGACAGGATAGGTGGTGGTAGCTTCACCTTGTCCCTGATAGGATAGGTGGTGGTAGCTTCACCTTGTCCCCTGGTAGGTGGTGGTAGCTTCACCTTGTCCCCCAGGATAGGTGGTGGTAGCTTCACCTTGTCCCCTGACAGGATAGGTGGTGGTAGCTTCACCTTGTCCCCTAGGAGGTGGTGGTAGCTTCACCTTGGATAGGTGGTGGTAGCTTCACCTTGTCCCCTACCAGGATAGGTAGAATGGTCACCATATTGCTTATCCTTTCAGTTCTCTCCACTAATGACCAATGGGTTGGTTCTAGACTGGCCCCTAGTCTACACATTTGTAGTTAGTGGTAAAGTGTGCTTGGGACAGAGGTCCCCTGACATTAACATAGTTATACTGTAATATAGTTACATTATCAAACGAAGATTGGTGACTTTGAACTTGTTGTATTGAATCTCTTTGTTGTAATCTTTCAGTGGTTGAGGAAATGGATCAAGAAGTGTGACGATGACAGCGAGACGTCTAACTGGATCGCAGCCAATACAAGGGTATTTAAAAAGGCTTAGCTCTAAATACAATCCTGGTCTGTTTTTTTATGGATCACTTGTGTGTCCTTCCCACGAAACCAGGTGGATTTGTATTTTGAGGATCTCTTTATTAAGCATTTTAGGACTGGTTTCCCCCAGACACAGATTACGCCTTATTCCTGGACTAAAAAGCATTCTTGGTGGATATTCTAGGCTTAATCTGTGTCAGGGAAACTGGCTCTTACATGTTGCTCTATAGTGCTGCCGCTGTGCGAACGATGGACTGTTACTGAGCCCCATCTCTGCTTGTCCATCTGTCCCTCAGGAGTGCCCCAAATGCCACGTGACCATTGAGAAGGACGGCGGCTGCAACCACATGGTGTGTCGGAACCAGAGCTGCAAGGCCGAGTTCTGCTGGGTCTGCCTGGGGCCCTGGGAACCACACGGCTCTGCCTGGTGGGTGGGGGGGGGATCTACCTCCTACAGACTAGTGCTATTTTACTGGAAGTCTATGGGTATCTGGGCGGCAGGGTAGCCTAGTGGTTAGAGCGTTGGACTAGTAACCGGAAGGTTGCAAGTTCAAATCCCTGAGCTGACAATCTGTCGTTCTACAAATCTGTCGTTCTGCCCCTGAACAGGCAGTTAACCCACTGTTCCTAGACCGTCCTTGAAAATAAGAATTTGTTCTTAACTGACTTGCCTGGTTAAATAAAGGTAAAAAAAAATATTTAAAAAATCTGCTAGCATGCTAGTAAGATACCCATAGACTTGCAGTCATTGTGCTAATGCTAGTTAGCATTGGCTCATGAAACTACCTCTAACTTCCTTCATACTGGCCACAGAAACATAAAAAGGGTATCGGCGAGTTCATCTGACTCTGGGGGGAAGTTGATTAATGACCTCACTGCCAACATTCAGAAGTATCCCTTTTAGATTCCATTATTGTCCTTCTGCTTTATCCCAACACCCCAGAAAGACACATACAGGTTGGAGCGGGGGGGGGGTCTGCCTTACTTGGGCAGCCGTGGAGCAGGTGTAGTGGTGGGGGTTATAGGCTAGGGGGTATGGGTTAGAGGCTAGGGGGTATGCGACTTCAACTGTGTGTGTGCGTGTATGTATGTATATAAGCAATTGTAGTGTGTGCAGTACTCTATATACACTGCTCAAAAAAATAAAGGGAACACTAAAATAACACATCCTAGATCTGAATGAATGAAATATTCTTATTAAATACTTTTTTCTTTACATAGTTGAATGTGCTGACAACAAAATCACACAAAAATTATCAATGGAAATCAAATTTATCAACCCATGGAGGTCTGGATTTGGAGTCACACTCAAAATTAAAGTGGAAAACCACACTACAGGCTGATCCAACTTTGATGTAATGTCCTTAAAACAAGTCAAAATGAGGCTCAGTAGTGTGTGTGGCCTCCAGCCACATGAGGTCTAGCATTGTTCTGCATTAGGAGGAACCCAGGGCTAACCACACCAGTATATGGTCTCACAAGGGGTCTGAGGATCTCATCTCGGTACCTAATGGCAGTCAGGCTACCTCTGGCGAGCACATGGAGATGCCAAAGAAATGCCACCCCACACCATGACTGACCCACCGCCAAACCGGTCATGCTGGAGGATGTTGCAGGCAGCAGAACGTTCTCCACGGCATCTCCAGACTGTCACGTCTGTCACATGTGCTCAGTGTGAACCTGCTTGCATCTGTGAAGAGCACAGGGTGCCAGTGGCGAATTTGCCAATCTTGGTGTTCTCTGGCAAATGCCAAACGTCCTGCACGGTGTTGGGCTGTGTGGACGTCGGGCCCTCATACCACCCTCATGGAGTCTGTTTCTGACCGTTTGAGCAGACACATGCACATTTGTGTCCTGCTGGAGGTCATTTTGCAGGGCTCTGGCAGTGCTCCTCCTTGCACAAAGGCGGAGGTAGCGGTCCTGCTGCTGGGTTGTTGCCCTCCTACGGCCTCCTCCACGTCTCCTGATGTACTGGCCTGTCTCCTGGTAGCGCCTCCATGCTCTGGACACTACGCTGACAGACACAGCAAACCTTCTTGCCACAGCTCGCATTGATGAGCTGCACTTCCTGAGCCACTTGTGTGGGTTGTAGACTCCGTCTCATGCTACCACTAGAGTGAAAGCACCGCCAGCATTCAAAAGTGACCAAAACATCAGCCAGGAAGCATAGGAACTGAGAAGTGGTCTGTGGTCACCACCTGCAGAACCACTCCTTTATTGGGGGTGTCTTGCTAATTGCCTATAATTTCCACCTGTTGTCTATTCCATTTGCACAACAGCATGTGAAATTCATTGTCAATCAGTGTTGCTTCCTAAGTGGACAGTTTGATTTCACAGAAGTGTGATTGACTTGGAGTTACATTGTGTTTAAGTGTTCCCTTTATTTTTTTGAGCAGTGTATATTGGGACTAAAATTTTTGTGTGGTTTTTTTTCTCCTCTCACTAATTCCTAGCTCTGTGTTTATTGTAGGTACAACTGCAACCGCTACAATGAGGATGATGCCAAGGCAGCGAGGGACGCCCAAGAGGTAACAGTGAGTCATGGTGTCTTTAGTGTTCCTCACTGTAGACTAGAATCACAACACAGTCCTGGTCTTTGTTGACCATCATGTATAATGACATATTTCCTCATTCCCACAACAGTTCAGTGATGGTGTAGTGGTGGTTATGCTAGTGGTGGCTATGCTGGTGGCGGTGTAGTGGTGGCTATGCTGGTGGCGGTGTCGTGGTGGTTATGCTGGTGGCGGTGTAGTGGTGGCTATGCTGGTGGCGGTGTAGTGGTGGTTATGCTGGTGGCGGTGTAGTGGTGGCTATGCTAGTGGTGGCTATGCTGGTGGCGGTGTAGTGGTGGCTATGCTGGTGGCGGTGTAGTGGTGGCTATGCTAGTGGTGGCTATGCTAGTGGTGGCTATGCTGGTGGCGGTGTAGTGGTGGCTATGCTGGTGGCGGTGTAGTGGTGGTTATGCTGGTGGCGGTGTAGTGGTGGCTATGCTAGTGGTGGCTATGCTGGTGGCGGTGTAGTGGTGGCTATGCTAGTGGTGGCTATGCTAGTGGTGGCTATGCGGGTGGCTATGCTAGTGGTGGCTATGCTGGTGGCGGTGTAGTGGTGGCTATGCTGGTGGCGGTGTCGTGGTGGTTATGCTGGTGGCGGTGTAGTGGTGGCTATGCTGGTGGCGGTGTAGTGGTGGCTATGCTGGTGGCGGTGTCGTGGTGGCTATGCTGGTGGCGGTGTCGTGGTGGCTATGCTGGTGGCGGTGTAGTGGTGGCGGTGTAGTGGTGGCTATGCTAGTGGTGGCGGTGTAGTGGTGGCTATGCTAGTGGTGGCGGTGTAGTGGTGGCTATGCTAGTGGTGGCTATGCGGGTGGCTATGCTAGTGGTGGCTATGCTGGTGGCGGTGTAGTGGTGGTTATGCTGGTGGCGGTGTAGTGGTGGCTATGCTAGTGACGGTGTGGTGGTGGCTATGCTAGTGACGGTGTGGTGGTGGCTATGCTAGTGACGGTGTGGTGGTGGCTATGCTAGTGACGGTGTGGTGGTGGCTATGCTAGTGACGGTGTGGTGGTGGCTATGCTAGTGGTGGTGGCTATGCTTGTGATGGTGTACTAGTGGTGGCTATGCTAGTGATGGTGGCTATGCTGGTGACGGTGTGGTGGTGGCTATGCTAGTGACGGTGTGGTGGTGGCTATGCTAGTGACGGTGTGGTGGTGGCTATGCTAGTGGTGGTGGCTATGCTTGTGATGGTGTACGAGTGGTGGTTATGCTGGTGGCGGTGTAGTGGTGGCTATGCTAGTGACGGTGTGGTGGTGGCTATGCTAGTGACGGTGTGGTGGTGGCTATGCTAGTGACGGTGTGGTGGTGGCTATGCTAGTGGTGGTGGCTATGCTTGTGATGGTGTACTAGTGGTGGCTATGCTAGTGATGGTGGCTATGCTGGTGGCAGTGTGGTGGTGGCTATACTAGTGATGGTGTAGTGGTGGCTATGCTAGTGGTGGTGGCTATGTTTGTGATGGTGTACGAGTGGTGGCTATGCTAGTGACGGTTTAGTGATGGCTATGCTAGTGACGGTGTGGTGGTGGCTATGCTGGTGGCGGTATAGTGGTGGCTATGCTAGTGATGGTGTACTAGTGGTGGCTATGCTAGTGATGGTGTACTTAAGCAATAAGGCCAGAGTGGGTATATGTGTGGTATATGGCTAATGTGGTGTGGTATATGGCTAATATACCACGGCTAGGGACTGTCCATAGGCATAATGCAACGCGAGTGCCTGGACACAGCCCTTAGCCGTGGTATGTTGGCACTATACCTCACCCCCCGAGGTGCCTTATTGCTATTATAAATGGGTTACCAATGTAATTAGAGCAGTAAAAATAGATGTTTAGTCAAACTCGTGGTATACCACGGCTGTCAGCCAATCAGCATTCAGGGCTCGAACCACCCAGTTTATAATGGTGGTTATGCCTGTTATTGGGTACTGGTGGTTATGGCATACTGGTGGTTATGCCTGTTATGGCATACTGGTGGTTATGCCTGTTATGGCATACTGGTGGTTATGGCATACTGGTGGTTATGCCTGTTATGGGGTACTGGTGGTTATGGCATACTGGTGGTTATGCCTGTTATGGCATACTGGTGGTTATGGCATACTGGTGGTTATGCCTGTTATGGGGTACTGGTGGTTATGGCATACTGGTGGTTATGCCTGTTATTGGCATACTGGTGGTTATGCCTGTAATTGGGTACTGGTGGTTATGCCTGTAATTGGGTACTGGTGGTTATGGCTGTTACGGGGGTACTGGTGGTTATGCCTGTTATGGCGTACTGGTGGTTATGCCTGTTATGGGGTACTGGTGGTTATGCCTGTGATGGCATACTGGTGGTGATGGCGTACTGGTGGTTATGCCTGTTACGGCGTACTGGTGGTTATGCCTGTTACGGCGTACTGGTGGTTATGGCGTACTGGTGGTTATGTCTGTGATGGCGTACTGGTGGTTATGCCTGTGATGGCATACTGGTGGTTATGCCTGTGATGGCATACTGGTGGTTATGCCTGTGATGGCATACTGGTGGTTATGCCTGTGATGGCATACTGGTGGTTATGCCTGTGATGGCGTACTGGTGGTTATGCCTGTGATGGCATACTGGTGGTTATGCCTGTGATGGCATACTGGTGGTTATGCCTGTTATTGGGTACTGGTGGTTATGCCTGTTATTGGGTACTGGTGGTTATGCCTGTTATTGGGTACTGGTGGTTATGCCTGTTATGGTGGTTATGCCTGTGATGGCATACTGGTGGTTATGGCTGTTATTGGGTACTGGTGGTTATGGCATACTGGTGGTTATGCCTGTTATGGCGTACTGGTGGTGGTTGTACTAGTGGTGGGGGGTTGTGCTAGTGGTTATACTAGTGGTGGGTGGGCTAGTGGTTATACTAGTAGTGGTGGGTGGGCTAGTGGTTATACTTGTAGTGGTGGGTGGCTAGTGGTGGGTGGGTGGGCTAGTGGTTATACTTGTAGTGGTGGGTGGGCTAGTGGTGGGTGGGTGGGCTAGTGGTTATACTTGTAGTGGTGGGTGGGCTAGTGGTGGGTGGGTGGGCTAGTGGTTATACTTGTAGTGGTGGGTGGGCTAGTGGTGGGTGGGTGGGCTAGTGGTTATACTTGTAGTGGTGGGTGGGCTAGTGGTGGGTGGGTGGGCTAGTGGTTATACTTGTAGTGGTGGGTGGGTGGGCTAGTGGTTATACTTGTAGTGGTGGGTGGGCTAGTGGTGGGTGGGTGGGCTAGTGGTTATACTTGTAGTGGTGGGTGGGCAGCTTTGCCACAGCTTTGGAAGTATGCTTAGGGTCTTTGTCCATTTGGAAGACCCAAGCTTTAACTTCCTGACTGATGTCTTGAGATGTTGCTTCAATATATCCAAATAATTTTCCTCCCTCATGATGCTATCTATTGTGTGAAGTGCACCAGTCCCTCCTGCAGCAAAGCACCCCCACAACATGATGCTGCCACCCCGTGCCTTAAGGTTGGGATGGTGTTCTTCAGCTAGCAAGCCTCCCCTTTTTCCTCCAAACAAAACAATGGTCATTATGGCCAAACAGTTCTATTTTTGTTTCATCAGACCAGAGGACATTTCTCCAAAAAGTACGGTCTTTGTCCCCATGTGCAGTTGCAAACCGTAGTCTGGCTTTTTTTATAGTGGTGATTTTGGAGCAGTGGCTTCTTCCTTGCTGAGAGGCCTTTCAGGTTATGTCGATATAGGACTCGTTTTACTGTGGACATAAATACTTTTGTACCCGTTTCCTCCAGCATCTTCACAAGGTCCTTTGCTGTTGTTCTGGGATTGATTTGCATGTTTCGCACCAAAGTACGTTCATCTCTAGGAGACAGAACGCGTCTCCTTCGTGAGCACTATGACGGCTGAGTGGTCCCATGGTGTTTATACTTGCGTACTATTGTTTGTACAGATGAACGCGGCACCTTAAGGTGTTTGGAAATTGTTTCCAAGGATGAATCAGACTTGTGGAGATCTAGAATTTTTGTTGAGGTCTTGGCTGATATTATTTTATGAGGTCTTGGCTGATTTATTTTGAGTTTCCCATGATGTCAAGCAAAGAAGCACTGAGTTTGAAGGTAGGCCTTGAAATACATCCACAAGTACAGCTCCAATTGACTCAAATGATGTCAATTAGCCTATCAGAAGCTTCTAAAGCCGGGACATTTTCTGGAATTTTCCAAGCTGTTTAAAGTCACAGTCAACTTAGTGTATGTAAACTTCTGACCCACTGGAATTGTGATACAGTGAATTATAAGTTAAATAATGTGTCTGTAAACAACTGTTGGAAAAATTACTTGTCAGGCACACAGTAGATTTCGTAACAAACTTGCCAAAACTATAGTTTAACAAGAAATTTGTGGAGTGGTTGAAAAACTAGTTTTATTGACTCCAACCTAAGTGTATGTAAACTTAAGACTTCAACTGTCTGCTGTGCTAGTTATGGTGTGCTGGTGGTGGTGGTGCTGCTAGTTATTGTGTTCTAGTGGTGGTGGTGCTGCTAGTTACTGTGTTCTAGTGGTGGTGCTGCTGCTAGTTACTGTGTTCTAGTGGTGGTGGTGCTGCTAGTTATGGTGTTCTAGTGGTGGTTGTGCTACTAGTTTTGGGTGTGCTAGTGATGCCAGTTATGGTGTACTAGTGGTGGGTGGGTGTGCTGCTAGTGGTGGTGGGTGGGTGTGCTGCTAGTGGTGGTGGGTGGGTGTGCTGCTAGTGGTGGTGGGTGGGTGTGCTGCTAGTGGTGGTGGGTGGGTGTGCTGCTAGTGGTGGTGGGTGGGTGTGCTGCTAGTGGTGGTGGGTGGGTGTGCTGCTAGTGGTGGGCGGTGGGTGGGTGTGCTGCTAGTGGTGGGCGGTGGGTGGGTGTGCTGCTAGTGGTGGGTGGTGGGTGGGTGTGCTGCTAGTGGTGGGTGGTGGGTGGGTGTGCTGCTAGTGGTGGGTGGTGGGTGGGTGTGCTGCTAGTGGTGGGTGGTGGGTGGGTGTGCTGCTAGTGGTGGGTGGGTGTGCTGCTAGTGGTGGGTGGGTGTGCTGCTAGTGGTGGGTGGTGGGTGGGTGGGTGTGCTGCTAGTTGTGGGTGGTGGGTGGGTGTGCTGCTAGTTGTGGGTGGTGGGTGGGTGTGCTGCTAGTTGTGGGTGGTGGGTGGGTGTGCTGCTAGTTGTGGGTGGTGGGTGGGTGTGCTGCTAGTTGTGGGTGGGTGGGTGTGCTGCTAGTGGTGGTGGGTGGGTGTGCTGCTAGTGGTGGTGGGTGGGTGTGCTGCTGGTGGTGGGTGTGCTGCTGGTGGTGGGTGTGCTGCTAGTGGTGGGTGTGCTGCTAGTGGTGGTGGGTTTGCTGCTAGTAGTGGTGGGTGTGCTGCTAGTTATGGTGTTCTAGTGGTGGTTGTGCTACTAGTTTTGGGTGTGCTAGTGATGCCAGTTATGGTGTACTAGTGGTGGGTGGGTGGGTGTGCTGCTAGTGGTGGTGGGTGGGTGTGCTGCTAGTGGTGGTGGGTGGGTGTGCTGCTAGTGGTGGTGGGTGGGTGTGCTGCTAGTGGTGGTGGGTGGGTGTGCTGCTAGTGGTGGTGGGTGGGTGTGCTGCTAGTGGTGGTGGGTGGGTGTGCTGCTAGTGGTGGGTGGTGGGTGGGTGTGCTGCTAGTGGTGGGTGGTGGGTGGGTGTGCTGCTAGTGGTGGGTGGTGGGTGGGTGTGCTGCTAGTGGTGGGTGGTGGGTGGGTGTGCTGCTAGTGGTGGGTGGTGGGTGGGTGTGCTGCTAGTGGTGGGTGGTGGGTGGGTGTGCTGCTAGTGGTGGGTGGTGGGTGGGTGTGCTGCTAGTGGTGGGTGGTGGGTGGGTGTGCTGCTAGTGGTGGGTGGTGGGTGGGTGTGCTGCTAGTGGTGGGTGGTGGGTGGGTGTGCTGCTAGTGGTGGGTGGTGGGTGGGTGTGCTGCTAGTGGTGGGTGGTGGGTGGGTGTGCTGCTAGTGGTGGGTGGTGGGTGGGTGTGCTGCTAGTTGTGGGTGGTGGGTGGGTGTGCTGCTAGTAGTGGGTGGTGGGTGGGTGTGCTGCTAGTTGTGGGTGGTGGGTGGGTGTGCTGCTAGTTGTGGGTGGTGGGTGGGTGTGCTGCTAGTTGTGGGTGGTGGGTGGGTGTGCTGCTGGTGGTGGGTGGGTGTGCTGCTGGTGGGTGGGTGTGCTGCTGGTGGTGGGTGTGCTGCTAATGGTGGTGGGTGGGTGGGTGTGCTGCTAGTGGTGGGTGTGCTGCTAGTGGTGGTGGGTGTGCTGCTAGTGGTGGTGGGTGTGCTGCTAGTGGTGGTGGTGGGTGTGCTGCTAGTGGTGGTGGTGGTGGGTGGGTGGGTGTGCTGCTAGTGGTGGTTGTGCTGCTAGTGGTGGGTGTGCTGCTAGTGGTGGGTGTGCTGCTAGTGGTGGTGGGTGTGCTGCTAGTGGTGGTGGGTGTGCTTCTAGTGGTGGTGGGTGTGCTGCTAGTGGTGGTGGTGGGTGTGCTGCTAGTGGTGGTGGTGGTGGGTGGGTGGGTGTGCTGCTAGTGGTGGGTGTGCTGCTAGTGGTGGTGGTGGTGGGTGGGTGGGTGTGCTGCTAGTGGTGGTGGTGGTTGTGCTGCTAGTGGTGGTGGTGGTTGTGCTGCTAGTGGTGGTGGTGGTTGTGCTGCTAGTGGTGGTGGTTGTTGTGCTGCTAGCGGTGGTTATGCTAGTAGGGGTGGTTATGCTAGTGGCAGTGGTGGCGGTGGTGGCGGTGGTTATGCTAGTGGCGGTGGTTATGCTAGTGGCGGTGGTTATGCTAGTGGCGGTGGTTATGCTAGTGGCGGTGGTTATGCTAGTGGCGGTGGTTATGCTAGTGGCAGTGGTTATGCTAGTAGCGGTGGTGCCGGTGGTTATGCTAGTAGCGGTGGTTATGCTAGTAGCGGTGGTGGTGGTGGTTATGCTAGTAGCGGTGGTGGCGGTGGTTATGCTAGTAGCGGTGGTGGCGGTGGTTATGCTAGTGGCGGTGGTTATGCTAGTGGTGGCGGTGGTTATGCTAGTGGTGGCGGTGGTTATGCTAGTGGTGGCGGTGGTGGCGGTGGTTATGCTAGTAGCGGTGGTGGTGGCGGTGGTTATGCTAGTGGCGGTGGTTATGCTAGTAGCGGTGGTGGCGGTGGTTATGCTAGTAGCGGTGGTGGTGGCGGTGGTTATGCTAGTGGCGGTGGTTATGCTAGTAGTGGTTATACTAGTGATGACGAGCATGTATAATGATAAACATATTCACCCAGGCTTGATGATTGTTCTAATTTTAAGAGCCAGGCGTTGTCCCTCCTCCTCCTCCTCCAGCGGTCCAGGGCAGCCCTGCAGAGGTACCTGTTCTACTGCAACCGTTACATGAACCACATGCAGTCGCTGCGCTTCGAGCACAAGTTGTACGCCGGGGTCAAGGCCAAGATGGAGGAGATGCAGCATCACAACATGTCCTGGATCGAGGTGCAGTTCCTGAAGAAGGCCGTGGACGTGCTGTGTCAGTGTCGCTCCACACTCATGTTCACCTACGTCTTCGCCTTCTACCTCAAGAAGAACAACCAGTCCATCATCTTTGAGGTAACTTTTCACAGCTAGAGTCCTAACCCTTCTACTCAAAACCTTCTACCTGAAAAAGAACAACCAGTCCATCATCTTTTTGGTAACTTTACAGCTATAGTCCTAACCCAAACCCTTCTACCATCTTTGAGGTGAGGGAGGGTAGAGAAGGGAGAGGGGGAGTAGAGACGGGAGAGGGGGAGTAGAGAAGGGAGAAGGGAGAGGGGGAGTAGAGAAGGGAGAGGGGGGGGAGTAGAGAAGGGAGAGGGGGTAGAGAGGGGGAGTAGAGAAGGGAGAGGGGGTAGAGAGGGGGAGTAGAGAAGGGGGGGGGGGTAGAGAAGGGAGAGGGGGAGTAGAGAAGGGAGGGGGGGGTAGAGAAGGGAGGGGGGTAGAGAAGGGAGAGGGGGAGTAGAGAAGGGAGGGGGGTAGAGAAGGGAGAGGGGGAGTAGAGAAGGGAGAGGGGGGGGTAGAGAAGGGAGAGGGGGGGTAGAGAAGTGAGGGCTACAAGTCAAGGTCTCCTCTCTAAAGTAGTGGCCCTATACTATACACAGAGTTTACGAAACCCAGCAGCATTGCAGTTCTTGACACACTCAAACTGGTGCGCATGGCACCTACTACCATACCCCGTTCAAAGGCACGTACCTATTTAGTATTTCTCATTCACACTCAATTGCACACATACACACAATCCATGTCTCAAGTCTTAAATGTCTCAAGACATTTCACAATCCATGTCTCAAGACTTCTCCCCTTCATCTACACTGACAATCTTTCGCCTGGTCAGCATGTCACAGAAAGAGCAGGTGTTCTTAATGTTTTGTACATTCAGTGTATATACTATGACTGAACCCAAGCGGTCCTCTTTTAGAACAATCAGGCTGACTTGGAGAACGCTACGGAGGTTCTGTCTGGATATCTGGAGCGGGACATCTCCCAGGACTCTCTGCAGGACATCAAACAGAAAGTACAGGACAAGTACAGGTGAGTTCAAACCTGGAATAGATGTCTTTATTATGACAGGAAGTACAGGTGAGTTCTATACCTGGTATAGATGTCTTTATTATGACAGGAAGTACAGCTGAGTTCTATACCTGGTATAGATGTCTTTATTACGACAGGAAGTACAGCTGAGTTCTATACCTGGTATAGATGTCTTTTATTATGACAGGAAGTACAGGTGAGTTCTATACCTGGTATAGATGTCTTTTATTATGACAGGAAGTACAGGTGAGTTCTATACGTGATATAGATGTCTTTATTATGACAGGAAGTACAGCTGAGTTCTATACCTGGTATAGATGTCTTTATTATGACAGGAAGTACAGCTGAGTTCTATACCTGGTATAGAGGTCTTTTATTATGACAGGAAGTACAGCTGAGTTCTATACCTGGTATAGATGTCTTTATTATGACAGGAAGTACAGCTGAGTTCTATACCTGGTATAGATGTCTTTTATTATGACAGGAAGTACAGGTGAGTTCTATACCTGGTATAGATGTCTTTATTACGACAGGAAGTACAGCTGAGTTCTATACCTGGTATAGATGTCTTTATTATGACAGGAAGTACAGCTGAGTTCTATACCTGGTATAGATGTCTTTATTATGACAGGAAGTACAGCTGAGTTCTATACCTGGTATAGATGTCTTTATTATGACAGGAAGTACAGCTGAGTTCTATACCTGGTATAGATGTCTTTATTATGACAGGAAGTACAGCTGAGTTCTATACCTGGTATAGATGTCTTTATTATGACAGGAAGTACAGCTGAGTTCTATACCTGGTATAGATGTCTTTTATTATGACAGGAAGTACAGGTGAGTTCTATACGTGATATAGATGTCTTTATTATGACAGGAAGTACAGCTGAGTTCTATACCTGGTATAGATGTCTTTTATTATGACAGGAAGTACAGGTGAGTTCTATACCTGGTATAGATGTCTTTATTATGACAGGAAGTACAGCTGAGTTCTATACCTGGTATAGATGTCTTTATTATGACAGGAAGTACAGCTGAGTTCTATACCTGGTATAGATGTCTTTATTATGACAGGAAGTACAGCTGAGTTCTATACCTGGTATAGATGTCTTTTATTATGACAGGAAGTACAGGTGAGTTCTATACGTGATATAGATGTCTTTATTACGACAGGAAGTACAGCTGAGTTCTATACCTGGTATAGATGTCTTTTATTATGACAGGAAGTACAGCTGAGTTCTATACCTGGTATAGATGTCTTTTATTATGACAGGAAGTACAGCTGAGTTCTATACGTGATATAGATGTCTTTATTATGACAGGAAGTACAGCTGAGTTCTATACCTGGTATAGATGTCTTTATTATGACAGGAAGTACAGGTGAGTTCTATACCTGGTATAGATGTCTTTATTACGACAGGAAGTACAGGTGAGTTCTATACGTGATATAGATGTCTTTATTACGACAGGTTGGTCTGTAACAGGATAGATGATTTAATAGATCAGTGTATCTATGAAATGATACCAGATTTGTCTTTTTGTACTATGACATTTCAATGGCAATGTTGGGAGGAGGATTGTAAATATGTCTACTATGAGGCTGGTGTCATTGATCAGCGATTCATTTAATCAGAAATGGTCTCTTGTTCCGTTTTATTTGTCTCTGTTGTCAAAGCCAAATGTGGATTAGTTGGCTACGCTACAGCATTATAGGTAGCTACAGCAGGGTAGCCTAGTGGTTAGAGCGTTGGACTAGTAACCGGAAGGTTGCAAGTTCAAACCCCTGAGCTGACAAGGTACAAATCTGTTGTTCTGCCCCTGAACAGGCAGTTAACCCCACTGTTCCTAGGCCGTCATTGGAAATAAGAATTTGTTCTTAACTGATTTGCCTTTTTAAATAAAGGTAAAATAAAAAAAATATCAGAATGAGACCAGACTGATTTTTAAAATGAGCCTTCCTCTCCTCACTGTTTCCTGTTTCCTGTCCTCCAGATACTGTGAGAGTCGGCGTCGGGTGCTGCTGCAACATGTGCATGAGGGCTATGAGAAGGACCTCTGGGAATACATAGAAGATTAAGACTCTTTACTAAAAGAGAAACCTCTACAGACTAGAGCGCTGATGCAATGCCACGGGGGCAGGTTGTTGCTGATCTTCCCAATATTGCATTTTTTTTCTCCTCCTCTTGGGTTTTGTTTAATGGAAAAAGTTTAAAATAAATTATATCAAAATAATAAAAAATAATTTAAAAAAAGTAGAATATTTCAAACATTAATCGTACAACAGTATTGTTTGTAGCAGATTGGATTGTGAGGACAAAAAAAAAAGAACTCCCCCCGCTTCTCTCAATTGGTCGCTATAGTAACATCATTCCCCCCCCGCCCCCACCCACTGTTCAGTTTCCCAGTGATGTATTTTATCTGTTGACTTTTAAAGTACCCTTGTGTGGGACATGGGTTTGTGTTCAAGCCATGTTCATTAAATGTGGTTAGATCACATGTAGGGTTTTTTTTTTGAATGTTGATTTGCTGATTGTAAAGGTGCTGAACCACGTGGGTTGACAGGAGGGAAAAGACCCTGGGGAGTGCAGGAAAAAGGAAATGTGTTTTTCAGTTTGTAAATAACGCATATGCATGGAACAGCAAAGTGTGGCCGTTTTCTTTCATTTGTCTTTTTATTTTTTTTTGAAAAATATTTATTCTTTTTTTTTTTTTGAAAAATATTCAATAGAGTTGCTGTGTAGAAGACAAGTTCGCTCCTGCTTTAAAAGAAAAATGTATTCTTTGGTGAGGGTTTGGAAGCTGTTGAACGAGCGATGAAACTCTGACCGGGTTGTAAGTAGCTTTTTGAAAGCAATTCTGACAAAACTAAATCCACCTAAAAGGATAGCATTAGGTGAGAGAATGAGACTAAAGAACAAGCCATCTTCTTCTTCTTTTTAACAGCAAGCCAGACTGTAGTTCAGGTAATATATTGATTTATTCATAGTTGGAATTGACCTTGCAACCTTCAGAAGTTATCAGCTAATTGCACCTGAGGGGGTTTTGAGAAATGAACAGAGAATGACTTCGCTGTGTCCCAAGTGGCTCCATATTATCTATATTGTACACTATGGGCCCTGGTCAATAGTAATGCATTATATAGGGAATAGAGTGCCGTTTGGGATGAAGGTAATGTCCTGTTTGTTCTAACCCCCCCCCCTCCTTCCCTCTTGTTCTTCCATCACCACCCCTCCTCCTGTTTCTCCTTAGAAGTTGTAATTTCCAGATAACACACTACCAACTGTTTCATGAGAGCCAAATTGAGTGACATTCACTCATTAAAAAAAAATAAACAAATGTATTTCTTTTTTCAGACTTGAGCTTTTCCTCATGGTTTTTTTGTTTGCACCTTGGTAACCTGGCAGGCGGTAGAGCACCGTGGTAACCTGGGAGGCGGTAGGGCACCGTGGTAACCTGGCAGGCGGTAGGGCACCGTGGTAACCTGGCAGGCGGTAGGGCACCGTGGTAACCTGGCAGGCGGTAGGGCACCGTGGTAACCTGGGAGGCGGTAGGGCACCGTGGTAACCTGGCAGGCGGTAGGGCACCGTGGTAACCTGGCAGGCGGTAGGGCACCGTGGTAACCTGGCAGGCGGTAGGGCACCGTGGTAACCTGGCAGGCGGTAGGGCACCGTGGTAACCCGGCAGGCGGTAGGGCACCGTGGTAACCCGGCAGGCGGTAGGGCACCGTGGTAACCCGGCAGGCGGTAGGGCACCGTGGTAACCTTGCAGGCGGTAGGGCACCGTGGGTAACCTGGGAGGCGGTATGTAATTCCCTTAAAGGGCTGTTTTAAACTTGAGTCAGTCAGCATGACTACATGACCTAGTCCCCTAAAGAAGTAGGAACTGTGACAGACCTGGCTGACAAGACGTACCCCATAACCCCTCCCCTTTCTTTATCTGTTGTGTAAAGGAGTATGGTTTTCGATAGCACCATCCAGATGAGCTATACACACTGCTTCGTGGGCTTTGAGGAACAGGTCTTGTCCGACAACTGCATTTAAAATATATATATATAAGGACTGAGCATAAAGCAGCGCTGATGTTTTTGAGATGTCTGTTGTTGTAAAGCTTTGGCATCTAGGCTAGACTATGAGAGTGGCGTTTACACTGGTTGCTAGTCTGAAATGCCACCCTATTCCCTATATAGTGCACTACTTTTGACCACAGACCAATGGGGAGTGGAGCACCTATAGGAGATAGGTTGTCATTTGGAAAGCAGCCTGGGTTGTACCAACATGGTAACATGATGCCATTTTACCTTCATAACACTTTCCAGTTTTATACGAGCTTACGAGGTCCAAAACGAGACAAACCCGAGCCCAGAGAAGTGGCTGGACTAGTCGCAGTGCTGTCCTCAGTCAGTGTTTGTTGGTATTTCTCAATGCACTGTAGCCCTCGAGAAATACAAGAGTCTGGCATTTGACATTGATGTGGCTGACAAGACGGAAACAAAGATTTCTCTTCACCAAAGTGTGAATCATCTGAAAATACTATTTTTTATCTCTTTGTTTCTGATACTTTCTGTGAAAAGGGAAGTTCAGACACAGTTGCTTTCATGTATTATAACCATTCTTACAAACAAAATGTCCTATTTAAATAAATGTCATTCAAAAGGAATTTTTGTTATACGATTTTGTTTCTTTTAGACCAAATATAATTAACGTTTGAACACTTGGCTCCTGTTCACATTCCACCTGCATCAAATATCATAGACCAATAAACACAGTGCATTCATACCCCTTGACCTTTTCCACATTTTGTTACGTTACAGCCTTAGAATGTAGTCAATTGTTTTTCTCCCCTCAATCTATACACAATACCCCATAATGACAAAGCATAAACTAGTTTTTAGACATTTTCAGAAATGTATTAAAAATAAACTGAAATCACATTTACAATAAGTATTAAGACCCTATTCTTAGTACTTTGTTGAAGCACCTTTGGCAGCGATTACAGCCTCCAGTCTTCTTGGGTATGACGCTACAAGCTTGTCACACCTGTATTTGGAGAGTTTCTCCCATTCTTCTCTGCTGATCCTTTCTAGCTCTGTCAGGTTGGATGGGGAGCATCGCTGCACAGCTATTTTCAGGTCTCTCCAGAGATGTTTGATCGGGTTCAAGTCCGGACTCTGGCCAGGTCACTCAAGGACATTCGGAGACTTGTCCCGAAGCCACTCCTGCGTTGTCTTTGCTGTGTGCTTAGGATTGCTGTCCTGTTGGAAGGTGAACCTTCGACCCAGTCTGAGGTCCCGAGCGCTCTGGAGAAGGAATTCATCAAGGGATCTCTCTGTACTTTGCTCTGTTCATCTTTCCCTCGATCCTGACTAGTCTCCCAGTCCCTGCTGCTGAAAAGCATCCCACAGCATGATGCTGCCACCACCATGCTTCACCGTAGGGATGGTGCCAGGTTTCCTCCAGACGTGATGCTTGGCATTCAGGCCAAATAGTTCAATCTTGGTTTTATCAGACCAGAGAATCTTGTTTCTCAAGGTCTGAATCCTTTCGGTGCGTTTTGGCAAACTCCAAACGGGCTGTAATGTGCCTTTTACTGAGGAGTGGCTTCCGTCTGGCCACAGAGATGGTTGTCCTTCTGGAAGGTTCTCCCATCTCCACAGAGGAGCTCTGTCAGAGTAACCATCAGATTCTTGGTCACCTCCCTGACCAAGGCCCTTCTCCCCTGATTGCTCAGATTTAGGAAGTGTCTTGGTAGTTCCAAACTTCTTCCATTTAAGAATGAGGGAGGCCACTGTGTGCTTGGGGACATTCAAAGCTGAAGACATTTTTTGCTACCCTTCCCCAGATCTGTGCCTCAACACAGTCCTGTCTCTGAGCTCTACGGGCAATTCCTTCGACCTCATGGCTTGGTTTTTGCTCTGACATGCACTGCCAACTGTGGGACCTTTATATAGACAGGTGTGTGCCTTTCCAAATCATGTCCAATCAATTGAATTTACCACAGGTGAACTCCAAGTTGTAAAAACATCTCAACGTTTATCAATCGCAACAGGATGCACCTGAGCTCAATTTAAGAATTTTATAGCAAATAGTCTGAATTCTTATGTAAATTTTAAGGTATATTTTATTTGTAATAAATTAGCACATTTATAAATCCTGTTTTTGCTTTGTCATTTTGGGGTATTGTGTGTAGATTGGATCAAAAAGAAAAAACTAATTTTAGAATAAGGCTGTAATGTAACAAAATGTGGAAAAAGTCAAGGGGTCTGAATACTTTCCGAATGCACCATTCATAGACCTACAGCATCACAAGTAGGTCAAACTTGATCATTTGGTGTGCTGGTGCTCTAACCAAGATTATTTTTTGGGGTCTGGACTGTTGATACATGCATCATCTGTCTTGACCTGTATTACTTGCAGTGGTGTGAAGTACGTAAGTAGTACTTTAATGTATTTTTACTTAAGTCGTTTTATGGGGTATCTGTACTTTACTATTTTTATATTTTTGTCTACTTTTACTTCACTACATTCCTGAAGGAAAATAATGTACTTTTTTACTCCATACATTTTCACTGACACAAAAAAGTACTTGTTACATTTTGAATGTAAAATAGTCAAATCACACACTTATCAAAAGAACATCCCTGGTCATCCCTACTGTCTCTGATCTGGAGGACTCACTAAACAGAGAACATCCCTGGTCATCCCTCCTGTCTCTGATCTGGCGGACTCACTAAACAGAGAACATCCCTGGTCATCCCTACTTCCTCTGATCTGGTGGGCTCACTAAACAGAGAACATCCCTGGTCATCCCTCCTGTCTCTGATCTGGAGGACTCACTAAACAGAGAACATCCCTGGTCATCCCTCCTGTCTCTGATCTGGCGGACTCACTAAACAGAGAACATCCCTGGTCATCCCTACTTCCTCTGATCTGGTGGGCTCACTAAACAGAGAACATCCCTGGTCATCCCTACAAGCCTCTGATCTGGAGGACTCACTAAACAGAGAACATCCCTGGTCATCCCTCCTGTCTCTGATCTGACGGGCTCACTAAACAGAGAACATCCCTGGTCATCCCTCCTGTCTCTGATCTGACGGGCTCACTAAACAGAGAACATCCCTGGTCATCCCTCCTGTCTCTGATCTGGCGGACTCACTAAACAGAGAACATCCCTGGTCATCCCTCCTGTCTCTGATCTGGCGGACTCACTAAACAGAGAACATCCCTGGTCATCCCTACTTCCTCTGATCTGGTGGGCTCACTAAACAGAGAACATCCCTGGTCATCCCTACTTCCTCTGATCTGGTGGGCTCACTAAACACACATGCTTCGTTTGTAAATGATGTCTGAGTGTTGGAGTGTGCCCCTGGCTATCTGTAAATGATGTCTGAGTGTTGGAGTGTGCCCCTGGCTATCTGTAAATGATGTCTTAGTGTTGGAGTGCCCCTGGCTATCTGTAAATGATGTCTGAGTGTTGGAGTGTGCCCCTGGCTATCTGTAAATGATGTCTCAGTGTTGGAGTGCCCCTGGCTATCTGTAAATGATGTCTCAGTGTTGGAGTGTGCCCCTGGCTATCTGTAAATGATGTCTCAGTGTTGGAGTGTGCCCCTGGCTATCTGTAAATGATGTCTCAGTGTTGGAGTGTGCCCCTGGCTATCTGTAAATGATGTCTGAGTGTTGGAGTGTGCCCCTGGCTATCTGTAAATGATGTCTCAGTGTTGGAGTGTTCCCCTGGCTATCTGTAAATGATGTCTGAGTGTTGGAGTGTGCCCCTGGCTATCTGTAAATGATGTCTCAGTGTTGGAGTGTGCCCCTGGCTATCTGTAAATGATGTCTCAGTGTTGGAGTGCCCCTGGCTATCTGTAAATGATGTCTGAGTGTTGGAGTGTGCCCTGGCTATCTGTAAATGATGTCTGAGTGTTGGAGTGTGCCCCTGGCTATCTGTAAATGATGTCTGAGTGTTGGAGTGTGCCCCTGGCTATCTGTAAATGATGTCTGAGTGTTGGAGTGTGCCCCTGGCTATCTGTAAATGCTGTCTGAGTGTTGGAGTGTGCCCCTGGCTATCTGTAAATGATGTCTGAGTGTTGGAGTGTGCCCCTGGCTATCTGTAAATGATGTCTGAGTGTTGGAGTGTGCCCCTGGCTATCTGTAAATGATGTCTGAGTGTTGGAGTGTTCCCCTGGTTATCTGTAAATGATGTCTGAGTGTTGGAGTGTGCCCCTGGCTGTCTGTAAATGATGTCTGAGTGTTGGAGTGTGCCCCTGGATATCTGTAAATGATGTCTCGGTGTTGGAGTGTGCCCCTGGCTATCTGTAAATGATGTCTCAGTGTTGGAGTGCCCCTGGCTATCTGTAAATTATGTCTCAGTGTTGGAGTGCCCCTGGCTATCTGTAAATGATGTCTGAGTGTTGGAGTGTGCCCCTGGCTATCTGTAAATGATGTCTGAGTGTTGGAGTGTGCCCCTGGCTATCTGTAAATGATGTCTGAGTGTTGGAGTGTGCCCTGGCTATCTGTAAATGATGTCTGAGTGTTGGAGTGTGCCCCTGGCTATCTGTACATTATATCTGAGTGTTGGAGTGTGCCCCTGGCTATCTGTAAATGATGTCTCAGTGTTGGAGTGTGCCCCTGGCTATCAGTAAATGATGTCTCAGTGTTGGAGTGTGCCCCTGGCTATCAGTAAATGATGTCTCAGTGTTGGAGTGTGCCCCTGGCTATCTGTAAATGATGTCTCTGTGTTGGAGTGTGCCCCTGGCTATCAGTAAATGATGTCTCAGTGTTGGAGTGTGCCCCTGGCTATCTGACAATAAATAAGAAATGGTCCCTTCTGGTTTTCTTAATATGGCAACACCCATCCGTAGCGCGCGCTCCAGCAGGTGTATCTCACTGATCATCCCTAAAGCCAACACCTCATTTGGCCGCCTTTCGTTCCAGTACTCTGCTGCCTGTGACTGGAACGAATTGCAAAAATCGCTGAAGTTGGAGACTTTTATCTCCCTCACCAACTTCAAACATCAGCTATCTGAGCAGTTAACCGATCGCTGCAGCTGTACATAGTCTATTGGTAAATAGCCCACCCATTTTCACCTACCTCATCCATATACTGTTTTTATTTATTTACTTTTCTGCTCTTTTGCACACCAATATCTCTACCTGTACATGACCATCTGATCATTTATCACTCCAGTGTTAATCTGCAAAATTGTAATTATTCGCCTACCTCCTCATGCCTTTTGCACACATTGTATATAGACTCCCCCTTTGTTTTCTACTGTGTTATTGACTTGTTTTATTGTTTATTCCATGTGTAACTCTGTGTTGTCTGCTCACACTGCTATGCTTCATCTTGGCCAGGTCGCAGTTGCAAATGAGAACTTGTTCTCAACTAGCCTACCTGGTTAAATAAAGGTGAAATAAAAATAAAAATATACAGAATTTGAAATGATTTATACTTTTAGTTTTGATACTTATGTACATTTTAGAAGTTCCATTTTACTTGTTATACTTAAGTACATTTAAAACCAAATACTTTTACTCAAGTATTATTTTACCTGGGTGACTTTAACTTAATAGAAAATGACAAGTAATCTTTACTTTCACTTAAGTATGACAACTGAGTACTTTTTTCCACCACTGATTACTTGACTGATTGTATAACAGTCACTTCTATCGTATGGACTGTATGTAGTACATAACATGAGGGAGGATATCACTCAATCCTTGTCACACATCAGATGTAAATATTTCAGACGGCATGAATTGGCTGGTGTGACTTGGAGCGGAACATGACGCGAGCAGCCCTTGGATGTTGGTTTCACCCACAGTATACATGAAGCCCCGAATTGAAAAAAAAAAAACCTTTGTAAGATCTGTACTTCTGTACAGTCCAAGACAAATCCAGAGACCATCCATATTATATGTATTTCCATTTAAATAGTATCAATGTTTTCAAACATTTTTTTTTAATTGTACCGACTGTGCACGAGCACGTTCCTTCCTTTGTTTTGATTTGTGGGTGTAACGCGCACGTAGCGACACCTGAGCTACGTTCAATGCAGGAAAAACGTACTGTAACGTTCAATTCAACGGAAACGGGTGCTGTTCTGAACGACCAGTTCAAAAACGGGGAAGGCGTAGTTGGATGGGGTTTGTGTTGGAGGACCGCTGTGCCCCACTCATTTACAGTAAATTGCTTCGATACACACGGAGCAAACGTACATCAAAGTATGTTCAAGATCGTTTTAGGGAACCGTGTCGTTCAGTACAAACCGTTAAGCAACGTAAACGTTCAATCGAACTGAACGGACCCCTGAGTATCCTGGATGACTGTTTCCGCATCTAGCCAGCTGTCCTAATGAATGAGGCGGAGGATCTCCAGCATTGCTTCTCAGTGATATAACAGCAAGGATATTAATTTCACTAACAGTAGCTTTAGATATCACAATGCAGACCCTCACACCCCACGTGTATTGGGCACAGCGTCATGCCGACATCTACCTGCGTGTGGAGCTGAGTGACGCCAAGGTATGTTACGGATGATCTCCGGGACTACCTGTCATCGAGCTAGATGGTTAGGACAACAAGCCAGCTAGATGGCTAGGACAACAAGCCAGCTAGATGGCTAGGACAACAAGCCAGCTAGATGGTTAGGACAACAAGCCAGCTAGATGGTTAGGACAACAAGCCAGCTAGATGGTTAGGATAACAAGCCAGCTAGATGGTTAGGACAACAAGCCAGCTAGATGGTTAGGACAACAAGCCAGCTAGATGGTTAGGATAACAAGCCAGCTAGATGGTTAGGACAACAAGCCAGCTAGATGGTTAGGACAACAAGCCAGCTAGATGGTTAGGACAACAAGCCAGCTAGATGGTTAGGACAACAAGCCAGCTAGATGGTTAGGACAACAAGCCAGCTAGATGGTTAGGATAACAAGCCAGCTAGATGGTTAGGACAACAAGCCAGCTAGATGGTTAGGACAACAAGCCAGCTAGATGGTTAGGACAACAAGCCAGCTAGATGGCTAGGACAACAAGCCAGCTAGATGGTTAGGACAACAAGCCAGCTAGATGGTTAGGACAACAAGCCAGCTAGATGGCTAGGACAACAAGCCAGCTAGATGGCTAGGACAACAAGCCAGCTAGATGGTTAGGACAACAAGCCAGCTAGATGGCTAGGACAACAAGCCAGCTAGATGGTTAGGATAACAAGCCAGCTAGATGGTTAGGATAACAAGCCAGCTAGATGATTAGGACAACAAGCCAGCTAGATGATTAGGACAACAAGCCAGCTAGATGGTTAGGATAACAAGCCAGCTAGATGGCTAGGACAACAAGCCAGCTAGATGGTTAAGACAACAAGCCAGCTAGATGGTTAGGACAACAAGCCAGCTAGATGGTTAAGACAACAAGCCAGCTAGATGGCTAGGACAACACGCCAGCTAGATGGTTAAGACAACAAGCCAGCTAGATGGTTAGGATAACAAGCCACCTAGATGGTTAGGATAACAAGCCACCTAGATGGTTAGGACAACAAGCCAGCTAGATGGTTAGGATAACAAGCCAGCTAGATGGTTAGGATAACAAGCCACCTAGATGGTTAGGACAACAAGCCAGCTAGATGGTTAGGATAACAAGCCAGCTAGATGGTTAGGACAACAAGCCAGCTAGATAGTTAGGACAACAAGCCAGCTAGATGGTTAGGACAACAAGCCAGCTAGATGGTTAGGATAACAAGCCAGCTAGATGGTTAGGATAACAAGCCAGCTAGATGGTTAGGACAACAAGCCAGCTAGATGGTTAGGACAACAAGCCAGCTAGATGGTTAGGACAACAAGCCAGCTAGATGGTTAAGACAACAAGCCAGCTAGATGGTTAGGACAACAAGCCAGCTAGATGGTTAGGACAACAAGCCAGCTAGATGGTTAGGATAACAAGCCAGCTAGATGGTTAGGACAACAAGCCAGCTAGATGGTTAGGACAACAAGCCAGCTAGATGGTTAGGACAACAAGCCAGCTAGATGGTTAGGACAACAAGCCAGCTAGATGGTTAGGACAACAAGCCAGCTAGATGGTTAGGACAACAAGCCAGCTAGATGGTTAGGACAACAAGCCAGCTAGATGGTTAGGACAACAAGCCAGCTAGATGGTTAGGACAACAAGCCAGCTAGATGGTTAGGACAACAAGCCAGCTAGATAGCCTCTTTCAGCCTGTAATAAGTGTACTTGTTTAAGCTCACTGCTGGACGTTGTAAATTGAATGCAAGTCGCTGACATGAACAAATGACATACATGACATTAGCTACAATGCTGCTTAGAGAATGGACTGATAGCAGCCCCATGCTTACATGTTAGCTAGTAAGCTCATACATCTAGCTAGATAATTTACCACTTGTTCTATTAGCTATACAGAGTGATAACAAAAGTGTAGCATATCACAAGACAGAGTAACTTATATATAATATATATATAATTTATATAACTTATATATTATATATAGTTTCCTGAGATCCTGATCCAGTATTTCCACATAACAAAATCAGGTTATCATGAGAAGTATGGTTCTCGACGAGGTGAGACAGTTGCCAACACTCAGCTACTGAAGCTAACTAGCTACTGTAATTCATATTGAGTTGTAGTAGCTGGTGGTGGTGGTGCATCCTACCAAATGTCATGCTTCATAAAAGATTCAGGAATTGTTATGGTGATCGCTGGATCCAATTTAGCCAGTCAGCAAACACACACTCAAGGTGCATCGTGACCACATGTACTCCAGCTACGTACTACTGTATGTAATGTCATCAGAATATGTTTAGTGATGCTGTATGTGTGAAGGAAACACATCCACATCAAGCCATTCAGTCACTTAGTTTGATCTCAACCAATGTTAGTGTGGTTTCTATTTTTAGCCTGGTAGCTGACAGTCTTCCGCTTTTTGAGTTTTTTTTTTTTTTGATGCTTGACTATTTTCTTTTTTCATTTTTTTTTAGAATCTTGATATCTGCGTGCAAAACAACACCCTACAATTTAAAGGTTGGTGGTTTGTATTACGCTGGAACAGAAAGAATGGAAAATACGTCTAGTCTGTACAGAGTACATGGTGTTAAACCGACGTTCCTTTGTTGGACAGCTCAGGGTCACGGAGCTAAAGGAGACCATGACTATGAGTTCAGTCTGGACTTCCTGGAACCAGTAAAACCTGAGGTATTCTATTATTTCCTATTCCAGAAATGTAGTTTTTTCATTAGTGATAAATACCTCACACTCTTCTCAGTCTCAAAGACAAACATTCTCTTCTGGTACTAGAGATTGTTACTGTTCCCTGCTTGTGGTTTATTAGTAAGTGTGTCTTCCGCAGGAGGCTGCTCATGATAATGTCTGGAACGGAACAAATGGAATGGAATGGAAACCATGGTAACCACGTATTTGATACCATGCCACTGATTCCTCTCCAGTCATTACCACGAGCCCGTCCTCCCCAAATGAAGGTGCCACCAACCTCCTGTGGTATCTACAATTATTATCATACTCACTGTGTGTCTGTCTGCCAGGTTAGTCACAGGTCGACCCAGCGCCTGGTAAATGTGACAGTGAGGAAGCAAGAGCAGCGTTGGTGGGATAGACTCACTCTGCAGGAGAGGAAACCTCTCTTCCTGGCGCCAGACTTCGACCGTTGGCTCGACGAATCAGACGCGGAGATGGAGCTTCAGGCTAAGGTAGTAATGGCCAGGGTCAGTTTTGGTACAACTTTTAGATGTAATACATAAGGAATTATAAGGCTTTATTTATTTGTCTTTTATAAGGGTGTTATGACATTTATTACACCTGATGGTCTGTCTGTTTGTTTTCAGGAAGAGGAGAAGATAAACAAGGTCAGCATCGAGTCAAGAATCCGTAAAGACCGTAAGTACCGAGCGGTGCGGCTGTGAACACCACAGCCCTTTTATCTCTAATCTGAAGATTTACATTTCTTGGTAAAGATGCTGTTGGTTTAGACCAGGGATCATCAACTAAGTTCAGCCTCGGGCTGATATATTTATTTTTCATTGACCAGTTGGTCGGCAGACCGCGGAACATGAGTACAAATCATTTGTAGACTGCAAATTGACGGCAATAATCCAAAACGGATCATTTGAAACTTTTCTTAAAGTTGTATCCGATCACGTCTCTCTCTCTTATACTTGAGAACAGATTTGACTAAATTAACATCCTGGTGGTTTTTACACCTTTTTATCTCCAACAATGAAAATGCAAGAAGGAAAAAAGAAAGACATTTTTTTTTTTTTCTCAGAAAAGTTGTGGGGCCAAATAAATCCACCGCGGGCCGCCAACTGGCTGCCAACCCTGGTTTTGACTGTGCATCATCTTTTAGTTTATACCACACACAAGTACAAGCTACCTTTTTTAAGTACTTGATATTTGAAAATGTAAACATCTGAAATGTAATTTCAAATCATTTTGGTTTTGGTTATAGACATACAAAACCAACTGACTGGAGTTTGCTTTTGTATTTTTTGAATTGTGTTTTTATTGAAAGCTGTACCATGTTCTCTCAGCCTACCTGGATCTGAAGAAGGGCTATCTGTTCATGTACAACCTGATGTTAGGTGTTTTAAAGATGTTGTATGGTAATATGTGGTTTGTTCTCTCAGCCTACCTGGATCTGAAGAAGGGCTATCTGTTCATGTACAACCTGATGTTATGTGTTTTAAAGATGTTGTATGGTAATATGTGGTTTGTTCTCTCAGCCTACCTGGATCTGAAGAAGGGCTATCTGTTCATGTACAACCTGATGTTATGTGTTTTAAAGATGTTGTATGGTAATATGTGGTTTGTTCTCTCAGCCTACCTGGATCTGAAGAAGGGCTATCTGTTCATGTACAACCTGATGTTATGTGTTTTAAAGATGTTGTATGGTAATATGTGGTTTGTTCTCTCAGCCTACCTGGATCTGAAGAAGGGCTATCTGTTCATGTACAACCTGATGTTAGGTGTTTTAAAGATGTTGTATGGTAATATGTGGTTTGTTCTCTCAGCCTACCTGGATCTGAAGAAGGGCTATCTGTTCATGTACAACCTGATGTTATGTGTTTTAAAGATGTTGTATGGTAATATGTGGTTTGTTCTCTCAGCCTACCTGGGCCTGAAGAAGGGCTATCTGTTCATGTACAACCTGATGTTATGTGTTTTAAAGATGTTGTATGGTAATATGTGGTTTGTTCTCTCAGCCTACCTGGATCTGAAGAAGGGCTATCTGTTCATGTACAACCTGATGTTAGGTGTTTTAAAGATGTTGTATGGTAATATGTGGTTTGTTCTCTCAGCCTACCTGGATCTGAAGAAGGGCTATCTGTTCATGTACAACCTGATGTTATGTGTTTTAAAGATGTTGTATGGTAATATGTGGTTTGTTCTCTCAGCCTACCTGGGCCTGAAGAAGGGCTATCTGTTCATGTACAACCTAGTCCAGTTCCTGGGCTTCTCCTGGATCTTTGTCAACATGACCGTCCGTCTCTTCATCCTGGGACAAGGTCAGTGGTCCAGAGCCTGCTGAGGGTCCAGCCTTGTTAATAGCTGTTGTTTGTTGGTTGGTTGTCTTGAGAGTTGACGACAGCGTTGGCCATAGATAGACACACAGTAGGTGAAGTCAGTGTTTCAGGGATGGAAAAGAATACAATCAGAATCATTCCTTTTCCACAGCTACAGTTGGAACTAGCTACCTCAGAACTGGTTGTTCATCATAATGTAAGAGAGTTAGTATTAGATGGCTCATATAAACACTAATATTTACATACATTATCATTCTTCCTCCTATTTTTTTTTTATAGCTGAAAGCTGTCTAGTTGTGTTTCTGAAAGCTGTCTAGTTTATATTCAGTTGTGTTTCTGTGAAGTGATCTGAGTGAGTCAGATTCAACCACACCACCAAGCCAATGTGTTACTTCCCTAGAATAACTGAACAGGCTCTTTATTCATAGATGTGTCAATTTGAATATGAGAAAGGGAACATTTGTCTTGCAAATAGCTTTGAATAGCCTGGTGGTCCAGTCTGTTTGGTGTTTTAGACAAATTCTGTTTGTATGTCTTCACAACATTTTAAGAGTTGACTACAGCAGTAGTTGCCACCCTGTTGTGTTTGGTCTATCCGCAGAGATACTTGAGGACACTAATGAGAACGTAGACCTACTGGTGAAATACACATCAAGTGATACTTGGGGTGTACTACAGGCACAGCTAAATGTGATTGGTGTAGAGCCACTAAAATAGGTTGAGAACCACTGGATTTGAGCACATACAGTATGGAACCAGACTACTCTGGGTATGCAGTGTTTGGCCTAACATGTTAGCACCACTGTGTAGCACCACTGTGTAGCACCACTGTATAGCACCACTGTATAGCACCACTGTGTAGCACCACTATTATAGCACCACTGTATAGCACCACTGTATAGCACCACTGTGTAGCACCACTGTTATAGCACCACTGTGTAGCACCACTGTTATAGCACCACTGTGTAGCACCACTGTGTAGCACCACTGTGTAGCACCACTGTGTAGCACCACTGTTATAGCACCACTGTGTAGCACCACTGTTATAGCAACACTGTGTAGCACAACTGTATAGCACCACTGTGTAGCACCACTGTTATAGCACCACTGTGTAGCACCACTGTTATAGCACCACTGTATAGCACCACTGTATAGCACCACTGTGTAGCACCACTGTTATAGCAACACTGTGTAGCACAACTGTATAGCACCACTGTGTAGCACCACTGTGTAGCACCACTGTGTAGCACCACTGTATAGCACCACTGTGTAGCACCACTGTGTAGCACCACTGTGTAGCACCACTGTTATAGCACCACTGTGTAGCACCACTGTGTAGCACCACTGTTATAGCACCACTGTGTAGCACCACTGTATAGCACCACTGTATAGCACCACTGTGTAGCACCACTGTGTAGCACCACTGTGTAGCACCACTGTATAGCACCACTGTGTAGCACCACTGTATAGCACCACTGTATAGCACCACTGTGTAGCACCACTGTGTAGCACCACTGTGTAGCACCACTGTATAGCACCACTGTGTAGCAACACCACTGTGTAGCACCACTGTATAGCACCACTGTGTAGCATAGCACCACTGTGTAGCACCACTGTGTTGCACCACTGTGTAACACCACTGTGTAGCACCACTGTATAGCACCACTGTGTAGCACCATAGCACCACTGTGTAGCACCACTGTGTAGCACCACTGTGTAGCACCACTGTATAGCACCACTGTGTAGCACCACTGTGTAGCACCACTGTGTTGCACCACTGTATAGCACCACTGTGTTGCACCACTGTGTAGCACCACTGTGTAGCACCACTGTGTTGCACCACTGTATAGCACCACTGTGTAACACCACTGTGTAGCACCACTGTGTTGCACCACTGTATAGCACCACTGTGTTGCACCACTGTGTAGCACCACTGTGTAGCACCACTGTGTAGCACCACTGTGTAGCACCACTGTGTAGCACCACTGTGTAGCACCACTGTGTTGCACCACTGTATAGCACCACTGTGTTGCACCACTGTATAGCACCACTGTGTAGCACCACTGTGTTGCACCACTGTGTAGCACCACTGTGTAGCACCACTGTGTTGCACCACTGTATAGCACCATAGTGTAGCACCACTGTATAGCACCACTGTGTTGCACCACTGTGTAGCTGTGTGTAACTGTGTTCTACCTCTCCACTGTGTAACTGTGTTCTACCTCTCTCTCTCTCTCTCCCTCTTGTCAGACTCGTTCTATGACACGTTCCACACCATTGCTGACATGATGTACTTCTGTCAGATGATGGCCGTAGCAGAGGTCATGAACCCTCTAGTGGGTCTGGTCAAGACGGGGGTGTTCCCTGCTATGATCCAGGTAGGGTTCAATCCAAACACACAGAAAAATAACTTTCAAAATGACTTGGGTTTAAAATAAAACAACACATGCTAATTTAGGTTACATTGACTTTTAGTTGTTTTTTGGTCAAAGCTAAAGTTAACGGCAATGGGTTTGTAAACCAACCCAAAGCAAAGACTCTCCTCAGGATGCATTCAGGTTGAGGACAGGATGCATTCAGGTTGAGGACAGGGTGAGGACAGGATGCATTCAGGTTGAGGACAGGATGCATTCAGGGTGAGGACAGGATGCATTCAGGTTGAGGACAGGTTGAGGACAGGATGCATTCAGGTTGAGGACAGGATGCATTCAGGTTGAGGACAGGATGCATTCAGGTTGAGGACAGGATGCATTCAGGTTGAGGACAGGTTGAGGACAGGATGCATTCAGGTTGAGGACAGGATGCATTCAGGTTGAGGACAGGATGCATTCAGGTTGAGGACAGGATGCATTCAGGGTGAGGACAGGGTGAGGCCGGGATTCATTCAGGTTGAGGACAGGATGCATTCAGGTGAGGACAGGATGCATTCAGGTTGAGGACAGGATGCATTCAGGTTGAGGATGGGGTGCATTCAGGTTGAGGACAGGTTGAGGACAGGTTGAGGACAGGATGCATTCAGGTTGAGGACAGGATGCATTCAGGTTGAGGATGGGGTGCATTCAGGTTGAGGACAGGTTGAGGACAGGATGCATTCAGGTTGAGGACAGGATGCATTCAGGTTGAGGATGGGGTGCATTCAGGTTGAGGACAGGGTGAGGACAGGATGCATTCAGGTTGAGGACAGGATGCATTCAGGTTGAGGATGGGGTGCATTCAGGTTGAGGACAGGGTGAGGACAGGATGCATTCAGGTTGAGGACAGGATGCATTCAGGTTGAGGACAGGATGCATTCAGGTTGAGGATGGGGTGCATTCAGGTTGAGGACAGGGTGAGGACAGGATGCATTCAGGTTGAGGACAGGATGCATTCAGGGTGAGGACAGGGTGAGGACAGGATGCATTCAGGTTGAGGACAGGATGCATTCAGGTTGAGGACAGGATGCATTCAGGGTGAGGACAGGATGCATTCAGGGTGAGGCCGGGATTCATTCAGGTTGAGGACAGGGTGAGGACAGGATGCATTCAGGTTGAGGACAGGATGCATTCAGGTTGAGGATGGGGTGCATTCAGGTTGAGGACAGGTTGAGGACAGGTTGAGGACAGGATGCATTCAGGTTGAGGACAGGATGCATTCAGGTTGAGGATGGGGTGCATTCAGGTTGAGGACAGGTTGAGGACAGGATGCATTCAGGTTGAGGACAGGATGCATTCAGGTTGAGGAGAGGGTGAGGACAGGATGCATTCAGGTTGAGGACAGGATGCATTCAGGGTGAGGCCGGGATGCATTCAGGTTGAGGACAGGGTGAGGACAGGATGCATTCAGGGTGAGGCCGGGATGCATTCAGGTTGAGGACAGGGTGAGGACAGGATGCATTCAGGTTGAGGACAGGGTGAGGACAGGATGCATTCAGGTTGAAGACAGGATGCATTCAGGGTGAGGCCGGGATGCATTCAGGTTGAGGACAGGGTGAGGACAGGATGCATTCAGGGTGAGGACGGGATGCATTCAGGGTGAGGACAGGATGCATTCAGGGTGAGGACGGGATGCATTCAGGTTGAGGCCGGGATGCATTCAGGTTGAGGCCGGGATGCATTCAGGTTGAGGCCGGGATGCATTCAGGTTGAGGCCGGGATGCATTCAGGTTGAGGCCGGGATGCATTCAGGGTGAGGCCGGGATGCATTCAGGGTGAGGCCGGGATGCATTCAGGTTGAGGCCGGGATGCATTCAGGATGAGGCCGGGATGCATTCAGGTTGAGGACGGGATGCATTCAGGGTGAGGCCAAGTGTTTTTGTATTTAGGGTGAATTAACCCTTTAATGAAGTGTGTTTCTGTGATTTTTTGTTGTTGTTGACCTGTCCAGGTGGTGGGTAGGAACGTAATCCTGTTTGTGATCTTCGGTAGTCTGGAGGAGATGCAGAACAAAGCAGTGGTCTTCTTTGTCTTCTACCTCTGGAGCACCATAGAGATCTTCAGGTGACTCTACCTCTATAGTCAATATAGATCTACAGGTGACTCTACCTCTATAGTTAATATAGATCTACAGGTGACTCTACCTCTATAGTTAATATAGATCTACAGGTGACTCTACCTCTATAGTTAATATAGATCTACAGGTGACTCTACCTCTATAGTTAATATATATCTACAGGTGACTCTACCTCTATAGTTAATATAGATCTACAGGTGACTCTACCTCTATAGTATAGTTAATATAGATCTACAGGTGACTCTACCTCAATATAGCTCACATCCAGATAACTGCCAAAATAAAGGAAACACGACATAAAGTTGCTTCAATGCACCTCGTCATAGATTCTACAGGTGTCTGGAACTCTATTGGAGGGATGTGACATCATTCTTCCACCAGAAAATTCCATAATGTGGTGTTTTGTTGATGACGGTGCAAAACACCATGTCAGGCTCTGCAACAGAATCTCCCAGAGGTGTTGAATTGGGTTGAGATCTGGAGACTGAAACGACCAGGGTAAAATGGTTTACATTGTTTTCATGGGTTTTCCTTAACTCTTTTTCTATAACCTTAACTTTAGTCTCCTCACCTGCGATCAAAGTATCCTAAAGAGTGGTTCCGTTTAAGAAATATGGTGTAAGGGAATTGTCATCAATCAATCAAATGTATTTACAAAGCCCTTCTTACATCAGCCGATGTCACAAAGTGCTGTACAGAAACCCAGCCTAAAACCCCAAACAGCAAGCAATGTAGGTGTAGAAGTACGGTGGCTAGGAAACACTCTCTGTAAAGGCAGGAACCTAAGAGGAAACCTAGAGAGGAACCAGGCTCTGAGGGGTGGCCAGTCCTCTTCTGGCTGTGCCGAGTGGAGATTAGAAACCTAGAGAGGAACCAGGCTCTGAGGGGTGGCCAGTCCTCTTCTGGCTGTGCCGGGTGGAGATTATAAGAGTACATTGTACTCTGGGTACTCAGCACCATGAAATCCAAACAACAAACATCTACAGGACTGTTTCGCTAGCACAGACTGAAATATGTTCCCGCGATTCAACCGATTACATCGAGGAGTTTACGCATCGACGACGTCATCCTCACAAGGACCATACATACATAAATACACACATGCATACCCCAACCAGAAGCCATGGGTTACAGGCAACATCCGCACTAAAGGCCAGAGCTGCCGGTTTCAAGGAACAGGACACTAATCCGGACGCTTATAAGAAATCCCACTACGACCTCCGACGAGGTCTGACCTTCACCGACATTTTTTCTCCCTACTACTTTACTGCCTTTATTGTCTCCTAGACCAACTCCAATTCACATACCGCCCCAACAGATCCACAGATGATACAATTTACTGCCTTTATTGTCTCCTAGACCAACTCCAATTCACATACCGCCCCAACAGATCCACAGATGACACAATTTATGACTAGACAACTCCAATTCACATACCGCCCCAACAGATCCACAGATGATACAATTTACTGCCTTTATTGTCTCCTAGACCAACTCCAATTCACATACCGCCCCAACAGATCCACAGATGACACAATCTCAATCTCAATCACACTGCCCTCTCCCACCTGGACAAGAGGAACACCTATGTGAGAATGTTGTTCATTGACTGCAGCTCAACATTCAACACCATAGTGCCCTCCAAGCTCATCACTAAACTCAGGATCCTGGGACTGAACACCTCCCTCTGCAACTTGATCCTGGACTTCCTGACGGGCTGCCCCCCCAGGTGATGAGGGTAAGCAACACTGACCCTCAACACGGGGGCCTCCCAGGGGTGCATGCTTAGTCCCCTCCTGTACTCCCTGTTCACCCACAACGGCGTGGCCGTACACGACTCCAACACCGTCATTAAGTTTGCTGACAACACGACGGTGATTGTCCTGATCAACAATGACGATGAGACAGCCTATAGGGACGAGGTCAGTGACCTGGCAGTGTGGTGCAAGGACAACAACCTTTCCCTTGACGTCAACAAGACAAAGGAGTAGATTGTGGACTACAGAAAACCCACGGCCGAGGCGTGCCCCCATCCACCACTGGGCTGTAGTGGAGCGGGTTGAGAGCTTCAAGTTCCTCGGTGTCCACATCACTAAGGAATTGACGTAGTCCAGACGCACCAACACAGTCGTGAAGAAGGCACGACGACGTCTCTTCCCCCTCAGGAGGCTGTAAAGATTTGTCATGGGCCCTCAGATCCTCAAAATGTTCTACAGCTGCAGCATCTTGACTGTCTGCATCACCGGTTGGTATGGCAACTGCTCGGCCTCCGACCACAAAGCACTACAGAGGGTAGTGGGTACTGCCCAGTACATCACTGAGGCTGAGCTCCCTGCCATCCAGGACCTCTATACCAGGCGGTGTCAGAGGAAGGTACCAGGCGGTGTCAGAGGAAGGTACCAGGCGGTGTCAGAGGAAGGTACCAGGCGGTGTCAGAGGAAGGTACCAGGCGGTGTCAGAGGAAGCTACCAGGCGGTGTCAAAGGAAGCTACCAGGCGGTGTCAGAGGAAGCTACCAGGCGGTGTCAGAGAAGGTACCAGGAAGTGTCAGAGGAAGGCCCTAAACATTGTCAAAGCCTCAAGCCATACAAATGATAGACTGTTCTCTGTGCTACGGCATGGCAAGCGTTACCAATGCAAGTCTGGAACCAACAGGACCCTGAACAGCTTAAGACTGTTAAATAGTTAGCCTGGGTAGCTATTGGTTAACTATTTAACTATCTGCATGGACCCTTTTTGCACTAACGTTGTTGACTCATCACATACACTGCTGCTACTGTTTATTATCTATCCTGTTGCCTAGTTACTTTACCCCTACCTATATCTACATATCTACCACATGTGACAAATACTATTTGATTTAATCTACAGATCTTCATTTAACCATGAGTGGACATTTATATTACCGGCTAGTGAGGCTAGTTGTAACCATGAATGGACCAGCTAGTGAGGAAAGTTGTAACCATGAATGGACCAGCTAGTGAGGCTAGTTGTAACCATGAATGGACCAGCTAGTGAGGCTAGTTGTAACCATGAATGGACCAGCTAGTGAGGCTAGTTGTAACCATGAATGGACCAGCTAGTGAGGCTAGTTGAAACCATGAATGGACCAGCTAGTGAGACTAGTTGTAACCATGAATGGACCAGCTAGTGAGGCTAGTTGTAACCATGAATGGACCAGCTAGTGAGGCTAGTTGTTGTAACCATGAATGGACCAGCTAGTGAGGCTAGTTGTAACCATGAATGGACCAGCTAGTGAGGCTAGCTAGTGTAACCATGAATGGACCAGCTAGTGAGGCTAGTTGTAACCATGAATGGACCAGCTAGTGAGGCTAGTTGTAACCATGAATGGACCAGCTAGTGAGGCTAGTTGTAACCATGAATGGACCAGCTAGTGAGGCTAGTTGTAACCATGAATGGACCAGCTAGTGAGGCTAGTTGTAACCATGAATGGACCAGCTAGTGAGGCTAGTTGTAACCATGAATGGACCAGCTAGTGAGACTAGTTGTAACCATGAATGGACCAGCTAGTGAGGCTAGTTGAAACCATGAATGGACCAGCTAGTGAGGCTAGTTGTAAGCATGAATGGACCAGCTAGTGAGGTAGTGAATGTAAGCATGAATGGACATTATATTACCAGCTAGTGAGGCTGAATGGTTGTACCAGCTAGTGAGGCATGAATGGACCAGCTAGTGAGGGTAGTTGTAACCGTGAATGGACCAGCTAGTGAGGCTAGTTGTAACCGTGAATGGACCAGCTAGTGAGGCTAGTTGTAACCATGAATGGACCAGCTAGTGAGGGTAGTTATAACCATGAATGGACATTATATTACCAGCTAGTGAGGCTAGTTGTAAGCATGAATGGACCAGCTAGTGAGGCTAGTTGTAACCGTGAATGGACCAGCTAGTGAGGCTAGTTGTAAGCATGAATGGACCAGCTAGTGAGGGTAGTTGTAAGCATGAATGGACATTATATTACCAGCTAGTGAGGCTAGTTGTAACCATGAATGGACCAGCTAGTGAGGCTAGTTTGTGAAAGCTAGTGAGGCTAGTTGTGAATGGACCAGCTAGTGAGGCTAGTTGTAACCATGAATGGACCAGCTGAGTGAGGCTAGTTGTAACCATGAATGGACCAGCTAGTGAGGCTAGTTGTAACCATGAATGGACCAGCTAGTGAGGCTAGTTGTAACCATGAATGGACCAGCTAGTTGTAACCATGAATGGACCAGCTAGTGAGGCTAGTTGTAACCATGAATGGACCAGCTAGTGAGGCTAGTTGTAACCATGAATGGACCAGCTAGTGAGGCTAGTTGTAACCATGAATGGACCAGCTAGTGAGGCTAGTTGTAAGCATGAATGGACATTATATTACCAGCTAGTGAGGCTAGTTGTAAGCATGAATGGACCAGCTAGTGAGGGTAGTTGTAAGCATGAATGGACATTATATTACCAGCTAGTGAGGCTAGTTGTAACCATGAATGGACCAGCTAGTGAGGCTAGTTGTAACCGTGAATGGACCAGCTAGTGAGGCTAGTTGTAAGCATGAATGGACCAGCTAGTGAGGCTAGTTGTAACCATGAATGGACCAGCTAGAGGCTGAAGTTGTAACCATGAATGGACCAGCTAGTGAGGCTAGTTGTAACCATGAATGGACCAGCTAGTGAGGCTAGTTGTAACCGTGAATGGACCAGCTAGTGAGGCTAGTTGTAACCATGAATGGACCAGCTAGTGAGGCTAGTTGTAACCGTGAATGGACCAGCTAGTGAGGCTAGTTGTAACCATGAATGGACCAGCTAGTGAGGCTAGTTGTAACCATGAATGGACCAGCTAGTGAGGCTAGTTGTAACCATGAATGGACCAGCTAGTGAGGCTAGTTGTAACCATGAATGGACCAGCTAGTGAGGCTAGTTGTAACCATGAATGGACCAGCTAGTGAGGCTAGTTGTAACCATGAATGGACCAGCTAGTGAGGCTAGTTGTAACCATGAATGGACCAGCTAGTGAGGCTAGTTGTAAGCATTTCGCACGTACCCATTTTACACGTTGACCTGCATTGTATTGCAGCTGTCTCACTAGTGCTGTTACTGTTGTTATTTGTCTGTTCTATACATTGACCTGCATTGTATTGCTCACTGCTTGTGAATGATGCTAAATAAACCTGTTGTTTTGTCGTCTGTCCCAGGTATCCATTCTACATGCTGGCCTGCATCGACACAGACTGGAAGCTGCTGACCTGGCTCAGATACTCCATCTGGATGCCCCTCTACCCTCTGGGGGTGCTAGCAGAGGGTCAGTGGGCCTGTCACACACACACACACCACACACAACACACACACACACACACACACTCCTCAGAGAGCTCTATGCCTGCTATATTCACTTATTATGTAAATTGTATGTAAATAATAGTGGTATGATGTTTGTTGTCAAACAAGATGTTACTTAGTTATTACCAAGATATCTGAGTGTTGCTATGTATTCCTGTCTGTCCTGTCTGTTTCCTCTTAGCTATAGCTGTGATCCAGTCCCTGCCTATCTTCGATGAGACCCGTCTGTACAGCATCCCTCTACCTACGGTCCTGGGCTCGTCCTTCAGCTTTTCCTTCACTCTGAAGATCTACCTGGCCCTCATGTTCCTCGGTCAGTTAGTACCACTCTCTGACCCTACACCCTAACCCTAGACCCTAACCCTCCATCCTAAACCCACTCTCTAACCCTAAACCCACTCTCTGACCCTACACCCTACACCCTAACCCTCCATCCTAACCCTCTACTCTAACCCTCTACCCTAACCCTTTACCCTAACCCTCTACTCTAACCCTCTACCCTAACCCTCTCTCTAACCCTCTACCCTAACCCCCTCTACCCTAACCCTCTCTCTAACCCTCTACCCTAACCCTCTCTCTAACCCTCTACTCTAACCCTCTCTCTAACCCTCTCTCTAACCCTCTACTCTAACCCTCTCTCTAACCCTCTTCCCTAACCCTCTCTCTAACCCTCTACCCTAACCCTCTCTCTGACCCTCCAGCTGTATCTATCTGTCATGTTTCAGGATCTGTTAATGTCTGTAAGGGAGAAACATACACTTTGGGTCAAAATATGATTTGTTTTCCCTAACCCTCTCTCTAACCCTCTACCCTAACCCTCTACCCTAACCCTCTCTCTAACCCTCTCTCTAACCCTCTACCCTAACCCTCTCTCTAACCCTCTACCCTAACCCTCTCTCTAACCCTCTACTCTAACCCTCTCTCTAACCCTCTACCCTAACCCTCTCTCTAACCCTCTACCCTAACCCTCTCTCTAACCCTCTACCCTAACCCTCTCTCTAACCCTCTACCCTAACCCTCTCTCTGACCCTCTCTCTGACCCTCTCTCTAACCCTCTACCCTAACCCTCTCTCTGACCCTCTCTCTAACCCTCTACCCTAACCCTCTCTCTAACCCTCTCTCTAACCCTCTACCCTAACCCTCTCTCTGACCCTCTCTCTAACCCTCTACCCTAACCCTCTCTCTGACCCTCTCTCTAACCCTCTCTCTAACCCTCTACCCTAACCCTCTCTCTAACCCTTTACTCTAACCCTCTCTCTAACCCTCTACCCTAACCCTCTCTCTAACCCTCTAACCCTCCCTAACCCTCTCTCTAACCCTAACCCTCTCTAACCCTCTACCCTAACCCTCTCTCTAACCCTCTACCCTAACCCTCTCTCTAACCCTCTCTCTAACCCTCTCTCTAACCCTCTCTCTAACCCTCTACCCTAACCCTCTAACCCTCTCTAACCCTCTACTCTAACCCTCTCTCTAACCCTCTACTCTAACCCTCTCTCTAACCCTCTACCCTAACCCTCTCTCTAACCCTCTACCCTAACCCTCTTTCTAACCCTCTACTCTAACCCTCTACCCTAACCCTCTCTCTAACCCTCTACCCTAACCCTCTCTCTAACCCTCTACCCTAACCCTCTTTCTAACCCTCTACTCTAACCCTCTACCCTAACCCTCTCTCTAACCCTCTACCCTAACCCTCTCTCTAACCCTCTACCCTAACCCTCTTTCTAACCCTCTACTCTAACCCTCTACCCTAACCCTCTCTCTAACCCTCTACCCTAACCCTCTCTCTAACCCTCTACCCTAACCCTCTTTCTAACCCTCTACTCTAACCCTCTACTCTAACCCTCTCTCTAACCCTCTACCCTAACCCTCTCTCTAACCCTCTACCCTAACCCTCTCTCTAACCCTCTACTCTAACCCTCTCTCTAACCCTCTACCCTAACCCTCTCTCTAACCCTCTACTCTAACCCTCTCTCTAACCCTCTACTCTAACCCTCTACTCTAACCCTCTCTCTAACCCTCTACCCTAACCCTCTCTCTAACCCTCTCCCTAACCCTCTCTCTAACCCTCTCTCTAACCCTCTACTCTAACCCTCTACCCTAACCCTCTACCCTAACCCTCTCTCTAACCCTCTACTCTAACCCTCTACTCTAACCCTCTACCCTAACCCTCTACCCTAACCCTCTCTCTAACCCTCTACCCTAACCCTCTACCCTAACCCTCTACTCTAACCCTCTACCCTAACCCTCCCTAACCCTCTACCCTAACCCTCTACCCTAACCCTCTCTCTAACCCTCTACTCTAACCCTCTAACCCTCTAACCCTCTACCCTAACCCTCTACCCTAACCCTCTCTCTAACCCTCTACCCTAACCCTCTCTCTAACCCTCTACCCTAACCCTCTTTCTAACCCTCTACTCTAACCCTCTACCCTAACCCCTCTAACCCTAACCCTCTACCCTAACCCTCTCTCTAACCCTCTACCCTAACCCTCTACTCTAACCCTCTACCCTAACCCTCTCTCTAACCCTCTACCCTAACCCTCTCTCTAACCCTCTACCCTAACCCTCTTTCTAACCCTCTACTCTAACCCTCTACTCTAACCCTCTCTCTAACCCTCTACCCTAACCCTCTCTCTAACCCTCTACCCTAACCCTCTCTCTAACCCTCTACTCTAACCCTCTCTCTAACCCTCTACCCTAACCCTCTCTCTAACCCTCTCTCTAACCCTCTCTCTAACCCTCTCTCTAACCCTCTACTCTAACCCTCTACTCTAACCCTCTCTCTAACCCTCTAACCCTAACCCTCTCTCTAACCCTCTACTCTAACCCTCTCTCTAACCCTCTACCCTAACCCTCTAACCCTCTAACCCTCTCTCTAACCCTCTCTCTAACCCTCTCTCTAACCCTCTACTCTAACCCTCTCTCTAACCCTCTACCCTAACCCCTCTCTGACCCTAACCCTCTCTAACCCTCTACCCTAACCCTCTCTCTAACCCTCTCTCTAACCCTCTACCCTAACCCTCTCTCTAACCCTCTCTCTAACCCTCTACCCTCCTAACCCTCTCTCTGACCCTCTCTCTAACCCTCTACCCTAACCCTCTCTCTAACCCTCTACCCTAACCCTCTCTCTAACCCTTTACTCTAACCCTCTCTCTGACCCTCTCTCTAACCCTCTACCCTAACCCTCTCTCTAACCCTCTACCCTAACCCTCTCTCTAACCCTCTACTCTAACCCTCTACCCTAACCCTCTCTCTAACCCTCTACCCTAACCCTCTCTCTAACCCTCTACTCTAACCCTCTCTCTGACCCTCTCTCTAACCCTCTACCCTAACCCTCTCTCTAACCCTCTACCCTAACCCTCTCTCTAACCCTCTACTCTAACCCTCTCTCTAACCCTCTACCCTAACCCTCTCTCTGACCCTCTACCCTAACCCTCTCTCTAACCCTCTAACTCTAACCCTCTACCCTAACCCTCTCTCTAACCCTCTACCCTAACCCTCTTTCTAACCCTCTACTCTAACCCTCTACCCTAACCCTCTCTCTAACCCTCTACCCTAACCCTCTCTCTAACCCTCTACCCTAACTCTCTTTCTAACCCTCTACTCTAACCCTCTACCCTAACCCTCTCTCTAACCCTCTACCCTAACCCTCTCTCTAACCCTCTACCCTAACCCTCTTTCTAACCCATCTACCCTCTCTAACCCTCTCTCTAACCCTCTACCCTAACCCTCTCTCTAACCCTCTACTCTAACCCTCTCTCTAACCCTCTCTCTCTAACCCTCTACTCTAACCCTCTCTCTAACCCTCTACCCTAACCCTCTCTCTAACCCTCTACTCTAACCCTCTCTCTAACCCTCTCTCTAACCCTCTACTCTAACCCTCTCTCTAACCCTCTACCCTAACCCTCTCTCTAACCCTCTACCCTAACCCTCTCTCTAACCCTCTACCCTAACCCTCTCTCTAACCCTCTACCCTAACCCTCTCTCTAACCCTCTACTCTAACCCTCTCTCTAACCCTCTAACCCCCTAACCCTCTTTCTAACCCTCTAACCCTCTCTAACCCTCTCTCTAACCCTCTCTCTAACCCTCTACTCTAACCCTCTCTCTAACCCTCTAACCCCCTAACCCTCTCTCTAACCCTCTACTCTAACCCTCTACCCTAACCCTCTACCCTAACCCCTCTCTCTAACCCTCTACTCTAACCCTCTCTCTAACCCTCTACTCTAACCCTCTCTCTAACCCTCTACCCTAACCCTCTCTCTAACCCTCTCTCTAACCCTCTACCCTAACCCTCTCTCTAACCCTCTCTCTAACCCTCTACCCTAACCCTCTCTCTAACCCTCTACTCTAACCCTCTACTCTAACCCTCTCTCTGACCCTCCAGCTGTATCTATCTGTCATGTTTCAGGATCTGTTAATGTCTCTAAGGGAGAAACATACACTTTGGGTCAAAATATGATTTGTTTTCTTACAGTATCGTTGCTTTCTGGCCAAGTGGATGGAGTTTGCGCTTAAAAAAACATTTTAAATGATAAAAAGTATATATTTTCTTCCCAGGTCTGTTCATCAACTTCCGCCACCTGTTTCGCCAGAGGAGGAGACGAATGCGCTCCAGGAAGAGGAACATTAACTAACGGATAGAAAGACAAACCTCACGATCTCTCCAGCCTCACTGCTGGTTGCCTTTTCACACCTCTCCTCACCTCACACCTCTGTCCTCCTCTCTCCTCACCTCACACCTCTCTGTCCTCTCCTCTCCTTACACCTCTCTCTTCTCTCCTCACCTCACACCTCTGTCCTCTCCTCTCTCCTCTCCTCACACCCTCTTTTCTCTCCTCTCCTTACACCTCACACCTCTCCTCTCCTTACACTTCTCTCTTCTCTCCTCACCTCACACCTCTGTCCTCTCCTCTCTCCTCTCTCAGGATCTCTCTCTCTCTCACCTCACCTCACACCTCTGTCCTCTCCTCTCTCCTCTCTTCTCTCCTCTCTCACCTCACCTCACACCTCTGTCCTCTCCTCTCTCCTCTCTTCTCTCCTCTCTCACCTCACCTCACACCTCTGTCCTCTCTCTCTCCCTCTCCTCACACCTCTCTTTTCTCTCCTCTCCTTACACCTCTCTCTTCTCTCCTCTCCTTACACTTCTCTCTTCTCTCCTCACCTCACACCTCTGTCCTCTCCTCTCTCCTCTCTTCTCTCCTCTCTCACCTCACCTCACACCTCTGTCCTCTCCTCTCTCCTCTCCTCACACCTCTCTTTTCTCTCCTCTCCTTACACCTCTCTCTTCTCTCCTCACCTCACACCTCTGTCCTCTCCTTACACCTCTCTCTCCTCTCTCTCCTCACCTCACACCTCTCCTCTCCTTACACCTCTCTCTTCTCTCCTCACCTCACACCTCTGTCCTCTCCTCTCTCCTCTCTTCTCTCCTCTCTCACCTCACCTCACACCTCTGTCCTCCTCTCTCCTCTCCTCACACCTCTCTTTCCTCTCCTCTCCTTACACCTCTCTGTCCTCTCTCTCTCCTTACACTTCTCTCTCTCTTCTCTCCTCACCTCACACCTCTGTCCTCTCCTCTCCTTACACTTCTCTCTCTCTTCTCTCCTCACCTCACACCTCTGTCCTCTCCTCTCCTCTCTTCTCTCCTCTCTCACCTCACCTCACACCTCTGTCCTCTCCTCTCTCCTCTCCTCACACCTCTCTCTTCTCTCCTCTCCTTACACCTCTCTCTTCTCTCCTCTCCTCACACCTCTCTCTTCTCTCCTCTCCTCACACCTCTCTTTTCTCTCCTCTCCTCACACCTCTCTCTTCTCTCCTCTCCTCACACCTCTCTCTTCTCTCCTCTCCTCACACCTCTCTCTTCTCTCCTCTCCTCACACCTCTCTTTTCTCTCCTCTCCTCACACCTCTCTGTTCTCTCCTCTCCTCACACCTCTCTCTTCTCTCCTCTCCTCACACCTCTCTCTTCTCTCCTCTCCTCACACCTCTCTTTTCTCTCCTCTCCTCTCACCTCTCTTTTCTCTCCTCTCCTCACACCTCTCTTTTCTCTCCTCTCCTCACACCTCTCTTTTCTCTCCTCTCTCCTCACCTCACACCTCTGTCCTCTCCTCTCTCCTCTCCTCTTTCTCTCTTTTCTCTCCTCTCCTTACACCTCTCTCTTCTCTCCTCTCCTCACACCTCTCTTTTCTCTCCTCTCCTCACACTCTCTCTTCTCTCCTCTCCTACACCTCTCTCTTCTCTCCTCTCCTCACATCTCTCTTTTCTCTCCTCTCCTTACACCTCTCTCTTCTCTCCTCTCCTCACACCTCTCTCTTCTCTCCTCTCCTTACACCTCTCTCTTCTCTCCTCACCTCACACCTCTGTCCTCTCCTCTCTCCTCTCCTCACACCTCTCTGTCCTCTCCTCTCCTTACACTTCTCTCTCTCTTCTCTCCTCACTTCACACCTCTGTCCTCTCCTCTCTCACCTCTCTTCTCTCCTCACCTCACACCTCTGTCTTCTCCTCTCTCACCTCTCTTCTCTCCTCTCTCACCTCTCCTCTCTCACCTCTCTCCTCTCTCCTCTCTTACCTCTCTTCTCTCCTCTCTCACCTCTCCTCTCCTCTCTCACCTCTGTCCTCTCTCACCCTCCCTCTCCTCTCTCACAAACCTCTCTTCCTCACCTCTCTTCTCTCTCACCTCACACCTCTGTCTTCTCCTCCTCTACCACAAACTCTCCTCTTCCTCACCAGTCTGTCCATCAGAGGTACCTCCTCTCACAAACACTCTTCTCTCCTCACCTCAGTCAACACCTCTGTCCATTACCTCCTCTACCACAAACACTCATCTTCTCACCTCTGTCCTCAGAGGTACCTCCTCTCTCAAACACTCTCTCCTCTCCTCAGTCTCCACCTCTGTCCTCTCTAACTCAAACTCATCTTCTCACCTCTCCTCTCTCCTCTAACACTCAGTCATCTTCTCCTCTCTCACCTCTCCTCTCCTCTCTCACCTCTCCTCTCTCACCTCTCTCCTCTCTTACCTCTCTTCTGTCCTCCACTGATAAACCAACCAACCACATCCTCCTCTTCTCCTTTTCCTGTGGATGTTCCTCCTCTAACAGACACTTATCTTCCTCACCCAGTCTGTCCATCAGAGGTACCTCCTCTAACACAAACACTCATCTTCCTCACCCAGTCTGTCCATCAGAGGTACCTCCTCTACCACAAACACTTCTCTTCCTCACCAAGTCTGTCCATCAGAGGTACCTCCTCTAACACAAACAGTCATCTTCCTCACCCAGTCTGTCCATCAGAGGTACCTCCTCTAACACAAACAAGTGCATTCGATTCACACCCTCTTTTTCTGATTTATATCCATGTCATACTGTACTGTTAGTATTAACAGATACATGTCATACTGTTAGTATTAACAGATACATGTCATACTGTACTGTTAGTATTAACAGATCCATGTCATACTGTTAGTATTAACAGATCCATGTCATACTGTACTGTTAGTATTGAAGGAGCCGTACTATAAACGGTTCTAGCGTCTCTTGGCCAGACTAAACAACTTGTGTATTTTCTGAATTCCATTTTGCAGCTCATGTAATCCTCATAATGGACCTGCCTTCAGTTTGAATTCAGGAAGTGAAAATTAAAACTGCCCATTGTTCTCTATGAAGAGAGTTTTTTTTTAAATCACTCTTTTTATTTTGGATCCACTTTAATGACTTGACTGAATAGATCTGAATTGACTCTGACTCTGTTGCAGTCATTGATAGAACAGTCATGTTGCACTTCACTACTGTCCCATCTGACCATGAGTCAGCGTCAGGCCTAATGCTATACATTGATTTGTTTTGTTACAAGTTGTTTTGTTTTTTTAAAGGCCCAGTGCAGTTAGAAATATGTATTTATATATATTTCCACACTATGGGGTTGGAATAACACTGTGAAATTGTGAACATTATCATAATGTCCTTTTTAGTGTCAGTTGTTTTGAATAGACTGACATTTCAGCCTGTTTTGGCAGGATGGAGTTTTGGCCTTCCACGGTGACATCACTATGGGGTGAATTAGTTAATAGACCAATAAGAAAGAGAGTTCTAAAACCCCTCTGCCAATACCAGCACATTTTCAGTTTTCCCCTCCCCACTCAGACCACTCCCAGACAGACCTAGCTAAATTGTTGCTTGAAATCACAGTAAGGTACTGCATTGTTACCCAGGAATGATTTGATATTGACATTTGGACTTTAAAAAATAAATATTGCATTATTCCTAAATTAACTTTTGTATGCCAACAGTGTTTCTCATGCAGTATAGAATCAAGCTGCATTCTGGGATGTAAGCTACTGTATTCTCCAGTGATGTTTATAGTCCCCGTGATATCTACTATCTCCATCATGCCATCCTTGCTGTGTTGTTCCAAGGCTCACTGATCTGTGTCTGATGACATGGTTAGAGTTGCGTCCCGACTCTCCACACTTCTCGTAGAGCGTAGAGCACACTTCCTGTCATCGAAACAGACAAAGAGAACCAGTCAGAGCCCAGAACCTCAGGGAAATGGACATTGGTTAGAGAATTAAGGGAAGAGGATCACTGTCTGGAATCATGTGTTTTATTAAAAGGTTTTGAATGGTTGAAGGATAAATTATAATGTGTGATATTATAATAACCAATAAAGTTGTGTGAAATAAAGTGAATAGCTGTAGTTATTTATGAAAAGAGCATAGCTGGTGGTGTGAATAAAAACCCACAATTATATAGGTGTCCTTTATCTCTTCATAATAACCCCTTTATATAGGTGTCCTTTATCTCCTCATAATAACCCCTTTATATAGGTGTCCTTTATCTCCTCATAATAACCCCTTTATATAGGTGTCCTTTATCTCATAATAACCCCTTTATATAGGTGTCCTTTATCTCCTCATAATAACCCCTTTATATAGGTGTCCTTTATCTCCTCATAATAACCCCTTTATATATGTGTCCTTTATCTCATAATAACCCCTTTATATAGGTGTCCTTTATCTCCTCATAATAACCCCTTTATATAGGTGTCCTTTATCTCCTCATAATAACCCCTTTATATAGGTGTCCTTTATCTCTTCATAATAACCCCTTTATATAGGTGTCCTTAATCTCCTCATAATAACCCCTTTTATATAGGTGTCCTTTATCTCCTCATAATAACCCCTTTATATAGGTGTCCTTTATCCCCTCATAATAACCCCTTTATATAGGTGTCCTTTATCTCCTCATAATAACCCCTTTATATAGGTGTCCTTTATCCCCTCATAATAACCCCTTTATATTGGTGTCCTTTATCTCCTCATAATAACCCCTTTATATAGGTGTCCTTTATCCCCTCATAATAACCCCTTTATATTGGTGTCCTTTATCTCATCATAATAACCCCTTTATATAGGTGTCCTTTATCTCCTCATAATAACCCCTTTATATAGGTGTCCTTTATCTCCTCATAATAACCCCTTTATATAGGTGTCCTTTATCTCCTCATAATAACCCCTTTATATTGGTGTCCTTTATCTCCTCATAATAACCCCTTTATATAGGTGTCCTTTATCTCCTCATAATAACCCCTTTATATAGGTGTCCTTTATCTCCTCATAATAACCCCTTTATATAGGTGTCCTTTATCTCCTCATAATAACCCCTTTATATAGGTGTCCTTTATCTCCCCATAATAACCCCTTTATATTGGTGTCCTTTATCTCCTCATAATAACCCCTTTATATTGGTGTCCTTTATCTCCTCATAACCCCTTTATATTGGTGTCCTTTATCTCCTCATAATAACCCCTTTATATTGGTGTCCTTTATCTCCTCATAATAACCCCTTTATATAGGTGTCCTTTATCTCCTCATAATAACCCCTTTATATTGGTGTTCTTTATCTCCTCATAATAACCCCTTTATATAGGTGTCCTTTATCTCCTCATAATAACCCCTTTATATAGGTGTTCTTTATCTCCTCATAATAACCCCTTCATATAGGTGTCCTTTATCTCCTCATAATAACCCCTTTATATAGGTGTCCTTTATCTCTTCATAATAACCCCTTTATATTGGTGTTCTTTATCTCCTCATAATAACCCCTTTATATGGGTGTTCTTTATCTCCTCATAATAACCCCTTTATATAGGTGTCCTTTATCTCCTCATAATAACCCCTTTATATTGGTGTCCTTTATCTCCTCATAATAACCCCTTTATATTGGTGTCCTTTATTTCCTCATAATAACCCCTTTATATTGGTGTCCTTTATTTCCTCATAATAACCCCTTTATATAGGTGTCCTTTATCTCCTCATAATAACCCCTTTATATAGGTGTCCTTTATCTCCTCATAATAACCCCTTTATATTGGTGTCCTTTATCTCCTCATAATAACCCCTTTATATTGGTGTCCTTTATCTCCTCATAATAACCCCTTTATATTGGTGTCCTTTATTTCCTCATAATAACCCCTTTATATACACTACCGTTCAAACGTTTGGGGTCACTTAGAAATGTCCTTGTTTTTGAAAGAAAAGCACATTTTCTGTCCATTAAAATAACATCAAATTGATTGAAAATACAGTGTAGACATTGTTAATGTTGTAAATGACTACTGTAGCTGGAAACGTCTGATTTTTAATGGAATATCTACATAGGTGTGCAGAGGCCCATTATCAGCAACCATCACTCCTGTGTTCCAATGGCACGTTGTGTTAGCTAATCCAAGTTTATCATTTTAAAAGGCTAATTGATCATTAGAAAACCCTTTTGCAATTATGTTAGCACAGCTGAAAACTGTTGTTCTATTCTGGTTAGAGCCAGTTTGCGTTGTTCAGTGAAGGGAGTAGTACACAGCGTTGTACGAGATCTTCAGTTTCTTAGCAATTTCTCACATGTAATAGCCTTCATTTCTCAGAACATGAATAGACTGATGAGTGTCAGGAGAATGTACTTTGTTTCTGGCCATTTTGAGCCTATAATCAAACCCACAAATGCTGATGCTCCAGATACTCAACTAGTCTACAGTTTTATTGCTTCTTTAATACTCAACTAGTCTACAGTTTTATTGCTTCTTTAATACTCAACTAGTCTACAGTTTTATTGCTTCTTTAATACTCAACTAGTCTACAGTTTTATTGCTTCTTTAATACTCAACTAGTCTACAGTGTTATTGCTTCTTTAATACTCAACTAGTCTACAGTTTTATTGCTTCTTTAAACAGCACAACAGTTTTCAGCTGTCTGTCTGTCTGTATATCTGCCTGCCTTTCTGTCTGTATATCTGCGTGTCTGTCTGTCTTTCTGCCTGTCTGTCTGCCTGTCTGCCTGTATATCTGCTTGTCTGTCTGCCTTTCTGCCTGTATATCTGACTGTCTGCCTTTCTGCCTGCCTGTCTGCCTTTCTGCCTGTTGGCCTTTCTGTCTGCCTGTATGTCTACCTTTCTGCCTGTCTGCCTTTCTGCCTGTCTACCTGCCTGTTGGCCTTTCTGCCTGTCTACCTGCCTGTTGGCCTTTCTGTTTGCCTGTCTGTCTGCCTGTCTGTCTGTCTGTCTGTCTGTCTGTCTGTCTGTCTGTCTGTCTGTCTGTCTGTCTGTCTGTCTGCCTGTCTGTCTGTGTGCATAAAGGAGCACTCTGCCTGTCTGTCTGTGTGCATAAAGGAGCACTCTGCCTGTTGGCCTGTGTCTGTGTGCATAAAGGAGCACTCTGCCTGTCTGTCTGTGTGCATAAAGGAGCACTCTGCCTGTTGGCCTGTGTCTGTGTGCATAAAGGAGCACTCTGCCTGTCTGTCTGTGTGCATAAAGGAGCACTCTGCCTGTTGGCCTGTGTCTGTGTGCATAAAGGAGCACTCTTCAGAATTGTAATTATGCCTTGACAACCCTCCTTCCACTTCAGCGCGCAAACATGGTTGGTTTTTGCTCAGCGTTGGTGGTTGGAGACACTGCATGCACTTGGCGGATTATGAACAAATGAACAGGAATGGCTTGAATTTGAAGCAGTTTAATTAAACGTGTTCGTGAGAATGTGAGAGATTGTGTGAACACCTAACCTAATCCTCTTAAAAGACTGCAGGTATTATGCTGAGCCGTGGAGAGGAGGTGTGAGCTGTCATCCTGCGGTGCGCCCTTGTAGCCGCTCACCAAAAACTAGAGTCAGCATCTCTCAACCAATCCCTTTACCTTAGCGCACACAGCTGGAGAGAGACCTCGCGTCTACAACATCTCTATCACAACAACTCAGCGATTAAAGGTACGTTTTTATTAACAATTGAAAAAGGGTTAAGTATGGTTTACAGATGTTTTACAGGGAAGGGATTTAAGCTACAATAATCGTCATTGACCTTGTGGATACTTGTCAATGACTCCATATCGGGCACTGTTTCTTGCCTGGAATTTCCCCACGAAATTCAGTTAAATGTATCATTATTTTCGTTTCTTAATTTTCACCCGACCAACCTGGATACACACGTGAAAATGAAATGGTTGGTTGAACGTTTGGAATGAATCATATCGCGTATGTTGTCTCGACTCGAGGAGCGCATATCAGCACGTTCATGACCCGCGCACGTCAATGAAAAGTAGGGCCCCACATAATGATATTTTCCACTTAATTCACTGTTGTTGTTTTTTAAATTGTCATTTGTACATTAACTACATTTGCTGCATTTCATTACACGTGTCATTTAATCTGTGCAGCCCTTCGGAGAGCAGAGTACCTGCAATTATGTAGCCATAGTAACAGGTGGCTGTATCCCATCCTCCGCGCTCCTGCGACTCCCTTCACGTGAACGCGCGCCCTTATAATAAACCCTTCTAATACTCCAGTAGTGTTTTTATTAGTATTTTATTACATTATTATGTTAAATGTATGACGTGAGTTTTGCATTGTAGTCTAAACTGAGTGAATTATCTATTTATTTCCCCCCTTTTTATATATATTTATAGTTTGGAGCTGGGACATCATGCCAGGACTATGACATTAAAACAGACTATGCTGAAGATGTGTGCTGACCGCTCGCTGAACTGCATTATTTGGCTAACTAATGCTACTGGACCTGTTCCCATAAGCCTAACCATGCATCTGACACGGACCTAATAATCCGCGGTGGGAATCAAGACCCCTCTGGCAGCGGTGAACAATGCATTTGCCACAAAGACGGAGACTCAATCGGAGTCGCATCCTCTTCTTCCTCTCTGGTGTATTACTGTGCTGCGTCTACACCGTGACGTTCAAGGCCCGGCTGCAGGAGCCACGGGTGGCCCGCCAGGCCGCTGCAGAGGAGGACCCTGGGACAGCACTCCCAGAGGAAGGGGGCGGTAGTGATAGTAGTAGTGTTCTGGAGGTAGACACACGAGAGGTGGTGACCTCTAACCTCTCTAGCCTAACAGAGAGCTATGATGATGACGTCATCACCAGGGCTCCTACTGTGCTGGAGGGGGATGACGTCATCGTGATAACTGTCAACAGGACGGACATTAAGCACTGTATCTACGTAGAGGACCCTGAACCTGAGCCTCCGACTGAACCTCCTCCCACTTCCCCTCCTCCCACCTCCCCTCCTCCTAACACCACCACCTCCCCGGGTATCCCTGGAGACGTCCCCCACAGGAAGGGAGAGTACCCAGAGGACCTGTTCACAGTGGACCAGAGGAGGCAGGGCTGGGTGACCCTCCACATCCTGGGCATGGTCTACATGTTCGTCTCCCTCGCCATCGTCTGTGACGAGTTCTTCGTCCCGGCGCTCGGCGTCATCACCGTGAAGCTCGACATCTCCGACGACGTCGCCGGGGCAACCTTCATGGCTGCAGGAGGCTCCGCCCCCGAACTGTTCACCTCTCTGATTGGCGTGTTCATCTCCCATAGCAACGTGGGCATCGGGACAATCGTGGGGTCAGCGGTGTTTAACATCCTGTTTGTCATCGGGATGTGTGCCATCTTCTCCAGGGAGATGCTCCACCTCACCTGGTGGCCCCTGTTCAGAGACGTCTCCTTCTACATCATAGGTAATAATAATAATTATTATTATTTATTATTATTATAATAATAATAATATCATTTGACAGATAATAGGTAGAGAATAGTAGGTTTTTCCAGAAATCCCGGTTTCTAGACTCCCGGAATCAGGAGGGAATGAACAGGACATCTGGAATACTCCCATCCCGGATTTCTGGAAAACCTGGGAATTTTGGGGGAAAAGTACTTTAAAAGGTGCTTACCTTGGAGCCAACAGTCGATCCCATTGAAATTGGTTAATTGCATCCTATAGTTTTCCCCTTATAGTGAACTATATAGGTACATACACAGAAAAAAAACATGCTATCTAGAACCAAACAGGGTTCTGCGGCTGTCCCCATAGGAGAAAACTTGTGGGTTTTACATGGAACTAAAAAGGGTTCTCATATTGTGACAGCAGCAGAACCCTTTTGCGCTCTGGCCAAAAGTAGTGCACTATATAGGGAATAGGGCCCTGGTCTATAGTAGTGCACTATATAGGGAATAGGGCTCTGGTCTATAGTAGTACCACTATATAGGGAATAGGGCTCTGGTCTATAGTAGTACCACTATATAGGGAATAGGGCTCTGGTCTATA
>NW_024609783.1:175000-242500 GCF_018296145.1 Oncorhynchus tshawytscha
TCAAGGGAGACCAGGCCAAGAAGACAACAACACAATACATGACATCATTAAAACATACAACAACACATGACATCATTAAAGCATACAACAACACAACAACACAACACATGACATCATTAAAGCATACAACAACACAACAACACAACACATGACATCATTAAAGCATACAACAACACAACACATGACATCATTAAAGCATACAACAACACAACACATGACATCATTAAAGCATACAACAACACAACACATGACATCATTAAAACATACAACAACACATGACATCATTAAAGCATACAACAACACATGACATCATTAAAACATACAACAACACAACAACACAACACATGACATCATTAAAACATACAACAACACAACACATGACATCATTAAAGCATACAACAACACATGACATCATTAAAGCATACAACAACACATGACATCATTAAAGCATACAACAACACATGACATCATTAAAACATACAACAACACAACACATGACATCATTAAAGCATACAACAACACATGACATCATTAAAGCATACAACAACACATGACATCATTAAAGCATACAACAACACAACAACATGATCCAGCCTGGTTAGGAGGCATTCCATTTGCTCCGTCACAGTCTTTATTATGAGCCGTCCTCCCCCCAGCAGCCTCTACTGCTGACCACACAGGACACTGCTGACCACACAGGACACTGATGAACACACAGGACACTGCTGACCACACAGGACACTGCTGACCACACAGGACACTGCTGACCACACAGGACACTGATGGCCACACAGGACACTGCTAAACACACAGGCACTGATGACCACACAGGACACTGATGGCCACACAGGACACTGATGGCCACACAGGACACTGATGACCACACAGGACACTGATGACCACACAGGACACTGATGAACACACAGGACACTGATGACCACACAGGACACTGATGACCACACAGTCACTGCTAAACACACAGGCACTGATGACCACACAGGACACTGATGGCCACACAGGACACTGATGGCCACACAGGACACTGATGACCACACAGGACACTGATGAACACACAGGACACTGATGACCACACAGGACACTGATGACCACACAGTCACTGCTAAACACACAGGACACTGATGACCACACAGAACACTGATGACCACACAGGACACTGATGACCACACAGGACACTGATGACCACACAGGACACTGATGACCACACAGGACACTGATGACCACACAGGACACTGATGACACACAGGACACTGATGACCACACAGGACACTGATGACCACACAGGACACTGATGGCCACACAGGACACTGATGACCACACAGGACACTGATGACCACACAGGACACTGATGAACACACAGGACACTGATGACCACACAGTCACTGCTAAACACACAGGACACTGATGACCACACAGAACACTGATGACCACACAGGACACTGATGACCACACAGGACACTGATGACCACACAGGACACTGATGACCACACAGGACACTGATGACCACACAGGACACTGATGACCACACAGGACACTGATGACCACACAGGACACTGATGACCACACAGGACACTGATGACCACACAGGACACTGATGACCACACAGGACACTGATGACCACACAGGACACTGATGACCACACAGGACACTGATGACCACACAGGACACTGATGACCACACAGGACACTGATGAACACACAGGACACTGATGACCACACAGGACACTGATGACCACACAGGACACTGATGACCACACAGGACACTGATGACCACACAGGACACTGATGACCACACAGGACACTGATGACCACACAGTCACTGCTAAACACACAGGACACTGATGACCACACAGGACACTGATGACCACACAGGACACTGATGACCACACAGAACACTGATGACCACACAGGACACTGATGACCACACAGGACACTGATGACCACACAGGACACTGATGACCACACAGGACACTGATGACCACACAGGACACTGATGACCACACAGGACACTGATGACCACACAGGACACTGATGACCACACAGGACACTGATGACCACACAGGACACTGATGACCACACAGGACACTGATGACCACACAGGACACTGATGACCACACAGGACACTGATGACCACACAGCATACCCTTCTTCAGTTGTCAAAGCTTCATTTGTAGCCTACATGTTACGTTATGCTAAATGATAGCGTTTGTTTGTCAATGGCCCTCGACAACAGACTACCAACCAGCTAACAGACAGACAGACAGACAGACAGACAGACAGACAGACAGACAGACAGACAGACAGACAGACAGACAGACAGACAGACAGACAGACAGACAGACAGACAGACAGACAGAGAAGACAGACAGAGAAGACAGACAGACAGACAGACAGTCCGTCCGTCAGTCCCCTGGGTTGTGAGCACCCTGGAGGTCGCCCCCATGGAATCAGGAATTTGAATACTAGAATGGTGATGAATGTTCTTATGATGCAATAAAGGTCAGCCATTTTGGTCAGGGAGTTGGTCCACCCTGGTTTCCCAGTGCTGTGATAAGATATTGTGTAAAATAATGAATTGAAGAATGTACCTGCTTTGTATGTTGTTAGCTAGCTAGCCAGTTTTAGAAGAATGTACCTGCGCTGTATGTTGTTAGCTAGCTAGCCAGTTTTAGAAGAATGTACCTGCGCTGTATGTTGTTAGCTAGCTAGCCAGTTTTAGAAGAATGTACCTGCGCTGTATGTTGTTAGCTAGCTAGCCAGTTTTAGAAGAATGTACCAGCGCTGTATGTTGTTAGCTAGCTAGCCAGTTTTAGAAGAATGTACCTGCTTTGTATGTTGTTAGCTAGCTGTATGTTGTTAGCTAGCTAGCCAGTTTTAGAAGAATGTACCTGCTTTGTATGTTGTTAGCTAGCTAGCCAGTTTTAGAAGAATGATTCTATACATTTTTTATTAACTGCCAATATGCCAAACAATGCAGAATCCACAAGCGTACACTGACTGAAATCACACATGATCTCAGCCTCATTGCAATATGTGTAGAATTGCAGGAAATTAGCTTTAAAACAGCAACATTTTCTCTCAATCCTCAGGTAAAATGTGTAAAATAGCAGGAGATTATTTTTCTCTTTGCCCCAAGTTAGTGGTTTTCCCGGGGCTTTCTCAGAGCCCCGCAACACTGCACTACACCACTACTCACAATACACCCTCCAACACACCAACACACACCCTCCAGCACACACCCTCCAACACACCAACACACACCCTCCAGCACACACTCTGCAACACACACTCTACAACACACACTACAACACACACACTACAACACACACCCTACAACACACACTACAACACACACTACAACAACACACACTACAACACACACTACACACTACAACACACACTACAACACACACTAAAACACACACACTACAAAACACACTCTACAACACACACTACAACACACACACTACAACACACACTACAACACACACTCTACATCACACTACAACACACACACTACAACACACACCTACAACACACACTACAACACACACACTACAACACACACTACTACAACACACACTACAACACACACTCAGGACAACACTCCTGCAATCAGGTGCTGATGAGTGTGGAAGCGTGGCACTAAATGAATGTCTTGGGTCAATTGGGGCATTTGACAGCCCTTCACATCTAGGCTGATGGAGACCCGGATGGCTCCCTACTCCCTACCCTCTATAAGGCCCTGGTCTAAAGTATTGCACTATAAATGGAATTGGGTGCCATTTGGGACCTAGAGATTCACCCTTGCTAGTCCTGGGTGTCTTAAGTCATTCTGTAAAGCATCTGGGTTGTCTTTTCGTTTTTTTCAGCAGAGAAATGGTTGAATATGATTTATACACCTCCAGGTTGTGTAAGAGCTATTTTACCGAAAAGGAGAGTGACGGAGTGCGGCATCAGATGACCTGGCCTTCACAATCCCCCGACCTCAACCAAATTGAGATGGTTTGGGATGAGTCGGACCACAGAGTGAAGGAAAAGCAGCCAACGAGTGCTCAGCATATGTGGGAACATATTTCCAACTCTGTTGGAAAAGCATTCCAGGTGAAGCTGGTTGAGAGAATGCTAAGAGTGTGCAAAGCTGAGATCAAGGGAAAGGGAAACTTTGAAGAATCTCAAATATATTTTCATTTGTTTAACACTTTTTTGGTTACTATATGAATCCATATGTGTTTTTTCATAGTTTTGATGTCTTCACTATTATTCTACAATGTAGAAAATAGTAAAAAAAATAATAATATATATATATATATTTTTTTAATAACTTGAATAAGTAAGAGTTCTAAAACATTTGACCGGTAGTGTATGTTCTTCATCTAACCAAGACCTCCGCCCAAATTCCTCACTCCTCCCCAACTCACAGCTGCCATGTTGACTTGTACCAGACTGTGTCTCTTCCTCCTCCCATAGGATCCCTGATGACTAACAATAACATATCCTGACTTAATGTAAACGTTCTACATTCCCATCTCTCCCTCAGTGACATGAATAAGGATATTTCAAGTTTAGAAATCAGAACCTATCAACACATACATTGTAATATAGTTGTATGGTGGTGTTATACATTATGTATTGTAGATATGTAGTGACGTTATAATGTTATATGATGTACTGTTTTATCTTTAGTTTTATGTGTGATGTAAGTGCTTTAATGTGTTTGGACCCCAGGAAGAGTAGCTGCTGCCTTGGCAACAGCTAATGTGGGATCCATAATAAACCTCAGGAAGAGTAGCTGCTGCCTTGGCAACACCTAATGGGGATCCATAATAAACCCCAGGAAGAGTAGCTGCTTCCTTGACAACAGCTAATGGGGATCCATAATAAACCCCAGGAAGAGTAGCTGCTTCCTTGGCAGGAACTAGTGGGGATCCATAATAAACCCCAGGAAGAGTAGCTGCTGCCTTGGCAGGAACTAGTGGGGATCCCCATTAGTATGATGGTGGGTGTTGGTGTGGGATTGCTAAGAAAATGACATGCAAGTGCACGGTTTATACTGTTGTAGGCAACTCAAAGAACCCCAGTAGGTATATTTGAACCTATCAGGACTAAGGTACTTGAAGTAGTGTATCCAGGGTGCTACCATCAGTACTTTTGAACCTATCAGGACTAAGGTACTTGAAGTAGTGTATCCAGGGTGCTACCATCAGTACTTTTGAACCTATCAGGACTAAGGTACTTGTAGTAGTGTATCCAGGGTGCTACCATTGGTACTTTTGAACCTATCAGGACTAAGGTACTTGAAGTAGTGTATCCAGGGCACTTGTAGTAGTGTATCTACCATCGGTACTTTTGAACCTATCAGCAAACAAGTACAGGTAACTGCCAGAATAATGGAAACACTTGAAGTAGTGTATCCAGGGTGCTACCATCGGTACTTTTGAACCTATCAGCAAACAAGTACAGGTAACTGCCAGAATAATGGAAATACTTGATGAGGGATATCAAGTATATTGAAAGCAGGTGCTTCCACACAGGTGTGGTTCCTGAGTTAGTTAAGCAATTAACATCCCATCATGCTTAGGGTCATGTATAAAAATGCTGAGCAGACCATTATTTTGGCTACCATGGCTATGCCCCTATGGGATGACGATGCCCCCATCCAGAGGGCACGAGTGATCACTGAATGCTTTGATGAGCATGAAAACCATGTGCCATGGCCGTCTCAGTCACCAGATCTCAACCCAATTGAACACTTACAGTGCATTCGGATAGTATTCAGACCCATTGACTTTTTACACATTTTGTTACGTTACAGCGTTACTCTAAAATGGATTAAATTGTTTTTTTCCCCTCATCAATCTACACACAATACCACATAATGACATCACAATAGCACATAATGACATCACAATAGCACATAATGACATCACAATACCACATAATGACATCACAATACCACATAATGACATAGCAAAAACTGTTTTTTAGAAATGTTAGTATTCAGACACTTTACTCAGTACTTTGTTGAAGCACCTTTGGCAGCGATTACAGCCTCAAGTCTTCTTGGGTATGACGCTACAAGCTTGGTACACCTATATTTGGGGATTTTCTCCCATTCTTCTCTGCAGATCCTCTCAAGCTCTATCAGGTGGATGCACAGCTATTTTCAGGTCTCTCCAGAGATGTTCGATCGGGTTCAAGTCCAGGCTCTGGCTGGGCCACTCAATGACATTCAGAGACTTGTCCCGAAGCCACTCCTGCATTGTCTTATGTGTGCTTAGGGACGTTGTCCTGTTGGAAGGTGAACCTTCACCCGAGTCTGAGGTCCTGAGCGCTCTGGAGCAGGTTTTCATCAAGGATCTCTCTGTACTTTGCTCCGTTCATCTTTCCCTCGATCTTGACTAGTCTCCCAGTTTCTGCTGCTGAAAAGCATCCCCACAGCATGATGCTGCCACCACCATGCTTCACCGTAGGGATGGTGCCAAGTTTCCTCCAGACGTGATGCTTGGTATTCATGCCAAATAGTTCAATCTTGGTTTTATCAGACCAGATAATCTTGTTTCTCGAGGTCTGAAACCTTTCGGTGCCTTTTGGCAAACTCCAAACGGGCTGTAATGTGCCTTTTACTGAGGAGTGGCTTCCGTCTGGCCACTCTAGCAAAAAGGCCTGATTGGTGGAGTGCTGCAGAGATGGTTGTCCTTCTGGAAGGTTCTACCATCTCCACAGAGGAACACTGGAGCTCTGTCAGAGTGACCAAGGCCCTTCTCACCCTGGTTGCTTAGTTTGGCCAGGCGGCCAGCTCTAGGAAGTGTCTTGGTGGTTCCAAACTTCTTCCATTTAAGAATGATGGAGGCCACTGTGTTCTTGGGGACCTTCAATGCTGCAGACATTTTTTGGTAACCTTCCCCAGTTCTGTGCTGTGTCTCTGAGCTCTACGGACAATTCCTTCAACCTCAATGGCTTGGTTTTTTCTCTGACATGCACTGTCAACTGTGGGACCTTAAATAGACAGGCGTGTGCCTTTCCAAATCATGTCCAATCAATTGAATTTACCACAGGTGGACTCCAATCAAGTTGTAGAAACATCTCAAGGATGATCAATGGAAACAAGATGCACCTGAGCTCAATTTGGAGTCTGGTAGCAAAGGGTCTGAACACTTTCTGTTCAGGTATATATTTTTTTTCTTTTTTAAAATAAATTTGACAATATTTCTAAAAACCTGTTTTTGCTTTTTCATTCTAGGGTGTTGTGTGTAGATTGAGGAAAATGTTTTATTTAATCAATTTTAGAATAAGGCTGTAACGTAACAAAATGTGTGAAAAGTCAAGGGATCTGAATACTTATTTTATTTATTTAAGTTGGCAAGTCAGTGAAGAACAAATTCTTATTTACAATGACTGCCTACCCCGGCCAAACCCTCCCCTAACCCGGAATACGCTGGGCCAATTGTGCTCCACCCTTTGGGACTCCCGATCTCGGCTGGTTGTGATACAGCCCCGGATCGAACCCTGGTCTGTAGTGACGCCCCTAAGCACTGCAGTGCCTTAGACCGCTGCACCACTCGGGAATGCACTGTGTGGGAGATTCTGGAGTGGGTCCTGAGACAGTGTTTTCCACCACCATCAACAAAACACCAATATGGAATTTCTGGTGGAAGAATGATGTCACATCCCTCCAGTAGACTTCCAGACACCTGTAGAATCTATGCCATTGAAGCTGCTCTGGCTCATCACCCTATTAAAACACTTTATGTTGCTGTTCTCCTTTATTTTGGCAGTTACCTGTTCTCACTAATATCACTGTTATATTTTTATTTAATTTAACTAGGCAAGTCAGTTAAGAACAAATTCTTATTTCCAATGACGGCCTAGGAACAGTGGGTTAACTGCCTTGTTCAGGGGGCAGAACGACAGAGTTGTACCTTGTCAGCTCGGGGATTTGAACTTGCAACCTTCCGGTTACTAGTCCAACGTTCTAACCACTAGGCTAATCCTGTTTTTGGCAGATCCTGTCTTCAGTAGACACCCATTATGCATCCTCTACCCAGCTGGGCAAATGTTGGCATGGGGTTTCATAAAGACATTCTATGCTGGTTGAAAAAACATATTTTTTTCTGGACTACAAAAAACAGACAACAAACCCTTTTTACAATCAGAATACAACCTGACCATGTAAAAGCCATTCAGTATATTTAGCCCATTGGAGTAGTTCTTTAACAGTCTGCCTTTTCTCCTCTCTCTGGTTCTTATTGTGAACGTGTACTAAAGTATTCCTGTATTTACAGCAGAACAGTGGACATCCACCACCTGATCCACCTCAAAACAATGTTTCACCAGAACCCAAACCACAACCTCAAGACTCACCCCAGAAGAGAGACAGAGAAAAACTGAAGGTCTCAACACTCTTTGATTGTGATGTCATGATCAGGTTGTGTACTGATTGTAAAATAGTTTTTATTTTTTAAATTTTTTAGATGTCATTTAAGTGACCAGCAAAAAGAGGTCTTTACCTGAATGTAACCTGGCGTGATCTGCCGTGGCTTCAACCCTGTGTGTGTGTGTGGTGTGGTGTGTTTGTTATGTCCCAGGTGAAGCCCACTCTCCAGAGAGGAGGCAGTAATGCGTCTCTCCACAACAGCACCAACAGAAACACCATCTTCCAGCTGATGATCCACACACTGGACCCACTGGGAGAAGGTATTGGACTTTATATCAGTCTTTATTATTACAGGGACCGCTATGGTGCTAATCTATGGCCCGAATCTATGGTCCTAATCTATGGTCCTAATCTATGGTTCGAGTCTATGGTCCTATATTATGGTCCTAATCTCTGGTCCTATATTATGGTACGAGTCTATGGTCCTAAACTATGGTCCTATACTATGGTCCTAATCTATGGTCCTAATCTATGGTTCGAGTCTATGGTCCTAATCTCTGGTCCTATATTATGGTATGAGTCTATGGTCCTAATCTATGGTCCTAATCTATGGTCCTAATCTATGGTCCTATACTATGGTCCTAATCTATGGTCCTAATCTATGGTCCTAATCTATGGTCCTATACTATGGTCCTATACTATGGTCCTAATCTATGGTCCTTATCTATGGTCCTAATCTATTGTCCTAATTTATGGTCCTAATCTATGGTCCTATACTATGGTCCTATACTATGGTTCTAATCTATGGTTCTAATCTATGGTCCTATACTATGGTCCTAATCTATGGTCCTAATCTATGGTCCTATACTATGGTCCTAATCTATGGTCCTAATCTATGGTCCTAATTTATGGTCCTAATCTATGGTCCTATACTATGGTCCTATACTATGGTCCTAATCTATGGTCCTAATCTATGGTCCTATACTATGGTCCTAATCTATGGTCCTAATCTATGGTCCTAATCTATGGTCCTATATCTATGGTCCTAATCTATGGTCCTAATCTATGGTCCTAATCTATGGTCCTAATCTATGGTCCTAATCTATGGTCCTATACTATGGTCCTAATACTATGGTCCTATACTATGGTCCTATACTATGGTCCTATGGTCCTACTATGGTCCTAATCTATGGTCCTATACTATGGTCCTAATCTATGGTCCTAATCTATGGTCCTAATCTATGGTCCTATGGTCCTAATCTATGGTCCTAATCTATGGTCCTATGGTCCTATCTATGGTCCTATACTATGGTCCTAATCTATGGTCCTAATCTATGGTCCTATATCTATGGTCCTATGGTCCTAATCTATGGTCCTAATCTATGGTCCTATACTATGGTCCTACTATCCTATGGTCCTAATCTATGGTCCTAATCTATGGTCCTATGGTCCTATCTATGGTCCTACTATCTATGGTCCTAATCTATGGTCCTATATCTATGGTCCTAATCTATGGTCCTAATTTATGGTCCTAATCTATGGTCCTATACTATGGTCTATGGTCCTAATCTATGGTCCTAATCTATGGTCCTAATCTATGGTCCTAATCTATGGTCCTAATCTATGGTCCTATCTATGGTCCTAATCTATGGTCCTAATCTATGGTCCTACTATGGTCCTAATATCTATGGTCCTATACTATGGTCCTAATCTATGGTCCTAATCTATGGTCCTAATCTATGGTCCTATACTATGGTCCTATACTATGGTCCTAATCTATGGTCCTAATCTATGGTCCTATACTATGGTCCTAATCTATGGTCCTAATCTATGGTCCTATACTATGGCCCTATACTATGGTCCTAATCTATGGTCCTAATTTATGGTCCTAATCTATGGTCCTAATCTATGGTCCTATACTATGGTCCTAATCTATGGTCCTAATCTATGGGTAGAATCTATGGTCCTAAACAATGGTCCTAAACTATTGTCCTTCCTGTACAGTACCAGGGACCAGGAAGCTATGCCTCCTGGGAGGACCTACTGAACCATGTATTATATCTATTGAAATCAAATGAAACTTTATTGGTCACATACACATGGTTAGCAGATGTTAACGCGAGTATAGCGAAATGCTTGTGCAGTAATATCTAACAAGTAATCTAACAAATTCACAACAACTACATTATACACACAAATGTAAAGGGATGAATAAGAATATGTGCATGAGCGCTGGCCGAACGGCATAGGCAAGATGCAGTAGATGGTATAGAGTACAGTATATACATATGAGATGAGTAATGTAGGGTATGTGGACATGATTAAAGTGGCGTTATTTAAAGTGACTAGTGATACATTTATTATGTCCATGTATTAAAGTGGCCAGAGATTTGAGTCTGTATGTTGGCAGCAGCCTCTTTATGTTAGTGATGGCTGTTTAACAGTCTGATGGCCTTGTCACTACTGCCACAGGGACCTTCTATAGTCACTACTGCCACAGGGACCTTCTATATTCACTACTGCCACAGGGACCTTCTATAGTCACTACTGCCACAGGGACCTTCTATATCCACTACTGCCACAGGGACCTTCTATATTCACTACTGCCACAGGGACCTTCTATAGTCACTACTGCCACAGGGACCATCTATAGTCACTACTGCCACAGGGACCTTCTATATTCACTACTGCCACCAGGACCTTCTATATTCACTACTGCCACAGGGACCTTCTATAGTCACTGCTGCCACAGGGACCTTCTATATTCACTACTGCCACAGGGACCTTCTATAGTCACTACTGCCACAGGGACCTTCTATATTCACTACTGCCACAGGGACCTTCTATAGTCACTACTGCCACCAGGACCTTCTATATTCACTACTGCCACAGGGACCTTCTATATTCACTACTGCCACAGGGACCTTCTATATTCACTACTGCCACAGGGACCTTCTATATTCACTACTGCCACAGGGACCTTCTATATTCACTACTGCCACAGGGACCTTCTATATTCACTACTGCCACAGGGACCTTCTATATTCAGACTGTTAGCTTCACAGCAGCATCAGACTGTTAGCTTCACAGCATCATCAGACCGTTAGCTTCACCTTCAGCATCAGACTGTTAGCTTCACAGCATCATCAGACCGTTAGCTTCACAGCAGCATCAGACTGTTAGCATCACCTTCAGCATCAGACTGTTAGCTTCACAGCAGCATCAGACTGTTAGCTTCACAGCAGCATCAGACTGTTAGCTTCACAGCAGCATCAGACCGTTAGCTTCACCTTCAGCATCAGACTGTTAGCTTCACAGCAGCATCAGACCGTTAGCTTCACAGCAGCATCAGACTGTTAGCTTCACAGCAGCATCAGACTGTTAGCTTCACAGCAGCATCAGACTGTTAGCTTCACAGCAGCATCAGACTGTTAGCTTCACAGCAGCATCAGACTGTTAGCTTCACCTTCAGCATCAGACTGTTAGCTTCACAGCAGCATCAGACCGTTAGCTTCACAGCAGCATCAGACTGTTAGCTTCACAGCAGCATCAGACTGTTAGCTTCACAGCAGCATCAGACTGTTAGCTTCACAGTATCACCAGACTGTTAGCTTCACAGCAGCATCAGACTGTTAGCTTCACAGCAACATCAGACTGTTAGCTCAATGACACACACAGTCCAGTACAACGAGAGACCTAGAGACCTAGAGACAGTGCTATTGAGATAAAGAGATTGGTCGGCCAGAGGCTGGCTCTTATCCAGCTTTTATTAGCCTGTATTGAAAGCTGATTAAGGATGAGAGAGCTGGGAGGGAGGAGGCTGCATGGGGACAGGTCTGGCTGCCTGGTGGCCTGAGGACTCAGTGAAGGTCACTCCAGTAGAGGACAGAACAGTCACGTCCCTGTAATCCAGGAACACAGGAGGACTTGACCTCTGCTCTTCACTTCTCACACAACACGAGTCTCTAGTGTAAGGCAGCACCAAGGTGTTGAGAGGCTTTTGGATCAGGTCTCCCCCCAGGACCAGGTTTGGAGAGCGCTGCTCTAATGGCTACTCCACACCACAGCTCTGGGTCTCCCCCAGGACCAGGTTTGGAGAGCGCTGCTCTAATGGACTACTCCACACCACAGCTCTGGGTCTCACCCCAGGACCAGGTTTGGAGAGCGCTGCTCTAATGGCTACTCCACACCACAGCTCTGGGTCTCCCCCAGGACCAGGTTTGGAGAGCGCTGCTCTAATGGACTACTCCACACCACAGCTCTGGGTCTCCCCAGGACCAGGTTTGGAGAGCGCTGCTCTAATGGACTACTCCACACCACAGCTCTGGGTCTCACCCCAGGACCAGGTTTGGAGAGCGCTGCTCTAATGGCTACTCCACACCACAGCTCTGGGTCTCCCCCAGGACCAGGTTTGGAGAGCGCTGCTCTAATGGACTACTCCACACCACAGCTCTGGGTCTCCCCCAGGACCAGGTTTGGAGAGCGCTGCTCTAATGGGCTACTCCACACCACAGCTCTGGGTCTCCCCCCCAGGACCAGGTTTGGGGAGCTGCTCTAATGGGCTACTCCACACCACAGCTCTGGGTCTCCCCCAGGACCAGGTTTGGAGAGCGCTGCTCTAATGGACTACTCCACACCACAGCTCTGGGTCTCCCCCAGGACCAGGTTTGGAGAGCGCTGCTCTAATGGACTACTCCACACCACAGCTCTGGGTCTCCCCCAGGACCAGGTTTGGAGAGCGCTGCTCTAATGGGCTACTCCACACCACAGCTCTGGGTCTCCCCCAGGACCAGGTTTGGAGAGCGCTGCTCTAATGGGCTACTCCACACCACAGCTCTGGGTCTCCCCCAGGACCAGGTTTGGGGAGCTGCTCTAATGGGCTACTCCACACCACAGCTCTGGGTCTCCCCCAGGACCAGGTTTGGAGAGCGCTGCTCTAATGGACTACTCCACACCACAGCTCTGGGTCTCCCCCAGGACCAGGTTTGGAGAGCGCTGCTCTAATGGGCTACTCCACACCACAGCTCTGGGTCTCCCCCAGGACCAGGTTTGGGAGCTGCTCTAATGGGCTACTCCACACCACAGCTCTGGGTCTCCCCCAGGACCAGGTTTGGAGAGCGCTGCTCTAATGGGCTACTCCACACCACAGCTCTGGGTCTCCCCCAGGACCAGGTTTGGGGAGCTGCTCTAATGGGCTACTCCACACCACAGCTCTGGGTCTCCCCCAGGACCAGGTTTGGAGAGCGCTGCTCTAATGGACTACTCCACACCACAACTCTGGGTCTCCCCCAGGACCAGGTTTGGAGAGCGCTGCTCTAATGGACTACTCCACACCACAGCTCTGGGTCTCCCCCAGGACCAGGTTTCCACACCACAGCTCTGGAGTCTCCCCCAGGACCAGGTTTGGGGAGCTGCTCTAATGGGCTACTCCACACCACAGCTCTGGGTCTCCCCCCAGGACCAGGTTTGGAGAGCGCTGCTCTAATGGACTACTCCACACCACAACTCTGGGTCTCCCCCCAGGACCAGGTTTGGAGAGCGCTGCTCTAATGGACTACTCCACACCACAACTCTGGGTCTCCCCCCAGGACCAGGTTTGGAGAGCGCTGCTCTAATGGGCTACTCCACACCACAACTCTGGATGCCAGGGGACTTGGGGGAACTGGTAAATACAGAGGCTGACTGAATGTCTCTCCAACAGAGATCCTATCAAACGAGTTCTAATATGTAATTCCATGGTGTCTTCCATCGCCCCTCTTATTCCAGAGACAGGCTTTAGCAGAGATGTTAGAGGCCCTGGTCAGAGGAGAGTTAGACAAGGTAAGAGGGATGTCAACAATGTCACCTCCTCCTCATGTTATCGAGAGTTACTGAGTATCTCTTCACCTTCTGTCTACTATCTATCACAACAACTTCCATTGTCCTATCGAGAGTTACTGAGTATCTCTTCACCTTCTGTCTACTATCTATCACAACAACTTCCATTGTCTGTCTACTATCTATCACAACAACTTCCATTGTCCTGTCTACCCTGTACTGTCACTTCATGCCAGCCCTTCTGAATGGTTTCCTTTGTTAGTACTGTCACAACAACTTCCATTGTCCTACCGAGAGTTACTGAGTATCTCTTCACTTCATGCCAGCCCTTCTGAATGGTTTCCTTTGTTAGTACATAGGACATCAATCTGTCACAACAACTTCCATTGTCCTATCGAGAGTTACTGAGTATCTCTTCACCTTCTGTCTACTATCTATCACAACAACTTCCATTGTCCTACCGAGAGTTACTGAGTATCTCTTCACCTTCTGTCTACTATCTATCACAACAACTTCCATTGTCCTACTGAGAGTTACTGAGTATCTCTTCACCTTCTGTCTACTATCTATCACTCCAAAATAGACGTTTTCATCTCAACTGTATCTCACTCTTCCCTAGAAGAGGATACTAGTATTCATGCCTGCTCAGCTCATTTTCAGTCAATATTATGAAGGAAGTGGTTGTGTTGTGTTTGTGTGGTACAGTAACTTCGGTTGTGTCTATGACTCCGCTCATATTCCGTCATACATTATTCTCCACGAGGCAGCGTGTGGATATGTTGTGTCTCCGTGGTAACTGGTCATTTTACCTGACGTATCTCTGCCAATTAGAAACAACAACCTTTAATGGGGAGGTCAGGACGGAGGTGTCGGTGCAGAGGAAAGGTAAGGCCAACGTTATCTGTACGTTTAGTGCTTGATTCAGTTAGCGTCTGTGAATGTTCTCGTAACGTTCTGTATACACGTTGCGTTTGGGTTTGATGTTGTCGTTATGTTCTCAAATCAAAATCAAATCAAATTTTATTTGTCACATACACATGGTTAGCAGATGTTAATGCGAGTGTAGCGAAATGCTTGTGCTTCTAGTTCCGACAATGCAGTAATAACCAACAAGTAATCTAACTAACAATTCCAAAAAAACTACTGTCTTATACACAGTGTAAGGGGATAAAGAATATGTACATAAGGATATATGAATGAGTGATGGTACAGAGCAGCATAGGCAAGATACAGTAGATGATATCGAGTACAGTATATACATATGAGATAAGTATGTAAACCAAGTGGCATAGTTAAAGTGGCTAGTGATACATGTATTACATAAGGATGCAGTCGATGATATAGAGTACAGTATCTACGTATGCATATGAGATGAACAATGTAGGGTAAGTAACATTATATAAGGTAGCATTGTTTAAAGTGGCTAGTGATATATTTACATCATTTCCCATCAATTCCCATGATTAAAGTGGCTGGAGTAGAGTCAGTGTCAGTGTCAGTGTGTTGGCAGTAGCCACTCAATGTTAGTGGTGGCTGTTTAACAGTCTGATGGCCTTGAGATAGAAGCTGTTTTTCAGTCTCTCGGTCCCAGCTTTGATGCACCTGTACTGACCTCGCCTTCTGGATGTTCTGTGAATGTTCTCGTAACGTTCTGTATACACGTTGTGTTTGGTTTGATGTTGTCGTTATGTTGCGTTTGGTTTGATGTTGTCGTTATGTTCCGTGAATGTTCTCGTAACGTTCTGTATATACGTTGTGTTTGGTTTGATGTTGTCGTTATGTTGCGTTGGGTTTGATGTTGTCGTTATGTTCTGTGAATGTTCTCGTAACGTTCTGTATACACGTTGTGTTTGGGTTTGATGTTTGTTCCTAACTGACTTGCCTAGTTAAATAAAGGTAAAATTAAATTTAAAAAATGTTGTCGTTATGTTTTGTAATGTTCTCGTTACGTTGGTTATGGGTTCTCTTTGTCTTGGTGTTGTCTGTAAGGCTTTGTGTTAGAGCTGTACTGCTGTCTGCAGGCCACACAACAGGGATGTGTGTCTAACTGTTACACATGAATGTTTTTTGTGCTACTTTACATGAAGTACTACTTTACTTTCGTGCTACTTTACTTTACGTGTCTCACAACTATCCCTGTAGCATGTACAAGTACTTTTTATAGTGTTTCCACTATTTCTTGGTCATTGTAGCTCTTTGAGGCATGCAGACATGCCAACCTGTTGTTGATGAGAAACGGTCACGGACATTTTAAACAGCTCACAGTCAGCTGTACGTGGTAATCCTCAATGTCTCATACTGCATTGAGGGATAGAGTTAACCCAGCAGCCAGCGGGAGGGTAGACAGCAGGACACACAGCAGGACACACAGACACACGGCAGGACACACGGACACACGGCAGGCCTATAGGTGATATCCAGGCCTTTAGGTGATATCCAGGCCTATAGGTGAGGTCCAGGCCTATAGGTGAGGTCCAGGCCTATAGGTGATATCCAGGCCTATAGGTGAGGTCCAGGCCTATAGGTGAGATCCAGGCCTATAGAAGAGATCCAGGCCTATAGGTGAGGTCCAGGCCTATAGGTGAGGTCCAGGCCTATAGGTGAGATCCAGGCCTATAGGTGAGGTCCAGGCCTATAGGTGAGGTCCAGGCCTATAGGTGAGTCCAGGCCTATAGGTGAGGTCCAGGCCTATAGGTGAGGTCCAGGCCTATAGGTGAGGTCCAGGCTATAGGTATCCAGGTGAGGTCCAGGCCAGGCCTATAGGTGAGGTCCAGGCCTATAGGTGAGGTCCAGGCCTATAGGTGAGATCCAGGCCTATAGGTGAGGTCCAGGCCTATAGGTGAGATCCAGGCCTATAGGAGAGATCCAGGCCTATAGGTGAGATCCAGGCCTATAGAAGAGATCCAGGCCTATAGGTGAGGTCCAGGCCTATAGGAGAGATCCAGGCCTATAGGTGAGGTCCAGGCCTATAGGTGAGGTCCAGGCCTATAGGTGAGATCCAGGCCTATGAGATCCAGGACTATAGAGATCCAGGCCTATAGGTGAGATCCAGGCCTATAGGTGAGATCCAGACCTAGAGGTGAGGTCCAGGTCTATAGGTGAGATCCAGACCTACAGGTGAGATCCAGGCCTACTATTTATGTTGTGTGACGGTGTTGTACGTCTCTATGGAAACAGACCTATAGGTGACATCCAGTAACAGAACAATGGCTGTCAGTCCTGCTCTTGGTTTCCTTCTTCACTGTACGGTGTGTGTTGGTGTGACTCCTAGTGTGGTCTGTTGGTGTGACTCCTAGTGGGGTGTGTTGATGTGACTCCTAGTGGGGTGTGTTGATGTGACTCCTAGTGGGGTGTGTTAATGTGACTCCTAGTGGGGTGTGTTGGTGTGACTCCTAGTGGGGTGTGTTGGTGTGACTCCTAGTGGGTGTGTTGGTGTGACTCCTAGTGGGGTGTGTTGATGTGACTCCTAGTGGGGTGTGTTGATGTGACTCCTAGTGGGGTGTGTTGATGTGACTCCTAGTGGGGTGTGACTCCTAGTGGGGTGTGTTGATGTGACTCCTAGTGGGGTGTGTTGATGTGACTCCTAGTATGGTGTGACTCCTAGTGGGGTGTGTTGATGTGACTCCTAGTGGGGTGTGACTCCTAGTGGGGTGTGTTGATGTGATTCCTAGTGGGGTGTGACTACTAGTGTGGTGTGTTGTTGTGACTCCTAGTGGGGTGTGTTGTTGTGACTCCTAGTGGGGTGTGACTCCTAGTGGGGTGTGTTGGTGTGACTCCTAGTGGGGTGTGTTGGTGTGACTCCTAGTGGGGTGTGTTGATGTGACTCCTAGTGGGGTGTGACTCCTAGTGGGGTGTGTTGATGTGACTCCTAGTGGGGTGTGTTGGTGTGACTCCTAGTGGGGTGTGTTGGTGTGACTCCTAGTGGGGTGTGACTCCTAGTGGGGTGTGTTGATGTGACTCCTAGTGGGTTGTGTTGGTGTGACTCCTAGTAGGGTGTGTTGATGTGACTCCTAGTGGGGTGTGTTGGTGTGACTCCTAGTGGGGTGGGGTGTGTTGATGTGACTCCTAGTGGGGTGTGACTCCTAGTGGGGTGTGTTGATGTGACTCCTAGTGGGGTGTGTTGATGTGACTCCTAGTGGGGTGTGTTGGTGTGACTCCTAGTGGGGTGTGTTGATGTGACTCCTAGTATGGTGTGACTCCTAGTGGGGTGTGTTGATGTGACTCCTAGTGGGGTGTGTTGGTGTGACTCCTAGTGTGGTGTGTTGATGTGACACCTAGTGGGGTGTGAGACTCCTAGTGGGGTGTGTTGGTGTGACTCCTAGTGGGGTGTGACTCCTAGTGGGGTGTGTTGATGTGACTCCTAGTGGGGTGTGTTGGTGTGACACCTAGTGGGGTGTGTTGGTGTGACACCTAGTGGTGTGTTGGTGTGACTCCTAGTGGGGTGTGTTGGTGTGACTCCTAGTGGGGTGTGTTGGTGTGACTCCTAGTGGGGTGTGTTGGTGTGACACCTAGTGGTGGTGTTGTTGATGTGACTCCTAGTGGGGTGTGTTGGTGTGACACCTAGTGGGGTGTGTTGATGTGACTCCTAGTTGGGTGTGACTACTAGTGTGGTGTGTTGATGTGACTCCTAGTGGGGTGTGTTGGTGTGGCTCCTATTGGGGTATGTTGATGTGACTCCTAGTGGGGTGTGTTGGTGTGACACCTAGTGGGGTGTGTTGATGTGACTCCTAGTGGGGTGTGACTCCTAGTGGGGTGTGTTGATGTGACTCCTAGTGGGGTGTGTTGATGTGACTCCTAGTGGGGTGTGTTGATGTGACTCCTAGTGGGGTGTGTTGATGTGACTCCTAGTGGGGGGTGTGTTGATGTGACTCCTAGTATGGTGTGACTCCTAGTGGGGTGTGACTCCTAGTGGGTGTGTGTGTTGGTGTGACTCCTAGTGGGGTGTGTTGGTGTGACTCCTAGTGGGGTGTGTTGGTGTGACTCCTAGTGGGGGTGTGTTGTGTGACTCCTAGTGGGGTGTGTTGGTGTGACTCCTAGTGGGGTGTGTTGGTGTGACACCTAGTGGGGTGTGTTGATGTGACTCCTAGTGGGGTGTGTGACTGACTCCCTAGTGGGGTGTGTTGTGTGACTCCTAGTGGGGTGTGTGACTCCTAGTGGGGTGTGTGGTGTGACTCCTAGTGGGGTGTGTTGATGTGACTCCTAGTGGGGTAGTGGGGTGTGTGGGGTGGTGTGTGACTCCTAGTGGGGTGTGTTGATGTGACTCCTAGTGGGGTGTGTTGTGTGACTCCTAGTGGGGTGTGGTGTGACTCCTAGTGGGGTGTGTTGATGTGACTCCTAGTGGGGTGTGTTGGTGTGACTCCTAGTGGGGTGTGTTGTGTGACTCCTAGTGGGGTGTGTTGGTGTGACTCCTAGTGGGGTGTGTTGTGTGACTCCTAGTGTGTAGTGTGTGACTCCTAGTGGGTGTGACTCTAGTGGGGTGTGTTGGTGTGACTCCTAGTGGGGTGTGTTGTTGTGTGACTCTAGTGGGGTGGGGTGTGGTGTGACTCCTAGTGGGGTGTGTTGGTGTGACTCCTAGTGGGGTGTGTTGGTGTGACTCCTAGTGGGGTGTGTTGGTGTGACTCCTAGTGGGGTGTGTTGATGTGACTCCTAGTGGGGTGTGTTGGTGTGACTCCTAGTGGGGTGTGTTGGTGTGACTCCTAGTGGGGTGTGACTCCTAGTGTTGGTGTGACTCCTAGTGGGGTGTGTTGGTGTGACTCCTGGGGTGTGTTGGTGTGACTCCTAGTGGGGTGTGTGACTCCTAGTGTGTGGTGTGACTCCTAGTGGGGTGTGGTGGTTGGTGTGACTCCTAGTGGGGTGTGTTGGTGTGACTCCTAGTGGGGTGTGTTGGTGTGACTCCTAGTGGGGTGTGTAGTGGGGTGTGTTGGTGTGACTCCTAGTGGGGTGTGTTGGTGTGACTCCTAGTGTGTTTTGTTGGTGTGACTCCTAGTGTGATGTGTTGGTGTGACTCCTAGTGGGGTGTGACTCCTAGTGTGTTTTGTTGGTGTGACTCCTAGTGGGGTGTGTTGGTGTGACTCCTAGTGGGGTGTGTTGGTGTGACTCCTAGTGGGATGTGTTGATGTGACTCCTAGTGTGTTTTGTTGGTGTGACTCCTAGTGGGGTGTGACTCCTAGTGTGTTTTGTTGGTGTGACTCCTAGTGGGGTGTGACTGACCTAGTGGGGTTTGTTGATGTGACTCCTAGTGGGGTGTGTTGGTGTGACTCCTAGTGGGATGTGTTGATGTGACTCCTAGTGGGGTGTGTTGATGTGACTTCTAGTGGGGTGTGTTGATGTGACTCCTAGCGGGGTGTGACTCCTAGTGGGGTGTGTTGGTGTGACTCCTAGTGGGGTGTGACTCCTAGTGGGGTGTGTTGATGTGACTCCTAGTGGGGTGTGTTGATGTGACTTCTAGTGGGGTGTGTTGATGTTACTCCTAGTGGGGTGTTACTCCTAGTGGGGTGTGTTGGTGAGACTCCTAGTGGGGTGTGTTGATGTGACTCCTAGTGGGGTGTGTTGATGTGACTCCTAGTGGGGGTGTTGATGTGACTCCTGGTGGGGTGTGTTGGTGTGGCTCCTATTGGGGTGTGTTGATGTGACTCCTAGTGTGGTGTGTTGATGTGACTCCTAGTGGGGTGTGTTGGTGTGACACCTAGTGGGGTGTGACTCCTAGTGGGGTGTGTTGGTGTGACTCCTAGTGGGGTGTGTTGATGTGACTCCTAGTGGGTTTGACACCTAGTGGGGTGTGTTGGTGTGACTCCTAGTGGGGTGTTGATGGAACTCCTAGTGGGTTTGACTCCTAGTGGGGTGTGTTGGTGTGACTCCTAGTGGGGTGTGTTGATGTGACTCCTAGTGGTGTGGTGATGTGACTCAGTGTGGTGTGGTGATGTGACTCAGTGTGGTGTGTTGATGTGACTCAGTGTGGTGTGTTGATGTGACTCAGTGTGGTGTGTTTATGTGACTCAGTGTGGTGTGTTGGTAGTCTGTAATAACTGGAAAGGTGGTACATGGATACAGACACCTGTTAATCTGTGCATTTGTCTCTGTTTTTGTGGTCGGTCCACCATGTCTGGATTGAGTTGTGCTTGTTGGGAACAGGGGTCGCGGTGGAGTTGATTTGGGTTCGTACCCTGTAATCATTGGGCCTCTCAGTGTGTGTGTGGTCTAATGAGGTCCTTCAGTGGTCCAGGCCATTACAGTCTCTCAGGGTTATGACAACCACAGGCTGAAGCGGCCTTAACACAGACCCAATCAACACTGAGATTAACATGCAGATGGGGCCCTGCACGTGTGTGTGTGTCAGAGGAAGGGGTCATCGTCTTTTTGATTCATGGCTCGTTAACCTTTAGTTACACAGTTTTTGGCATATGACATAGGCCTACAATATAATAATAGTAATAGCCAGCAGCATACCACCCTGTCCACAGGGCAACATTTGATGACAAAGTATTCCGAGTCAGGGGAGCAGAAGCTCGCAAGTTCCTGTACGTTTCGCACCATGTGTTGTTGGTCATTAAGCAGAGCCGACCACCTTTGTTCTTAGCCAGAGAGATTCTGCTTCCTATCCACTCAGAAACCATGTGTTGTTGGTCATTAAGCAGAGCCGACCACCTTTGTTCTTAGCCAGAGAGATTCTGCTTCCTATCCACTCAGAAATCGGTAAAACCCGCCGGTTGTATATAATCCCTCTGGATGTCGGAGGAAAGTCTCAGAAAAACAAGAGTATGTTACAGGATCTGATGTCCCTCTGGAAGGAGATCCTCGCCCTGAGCTCGTCAAGTTTGTTCATTAATGATTGAACACTGGCGAGTAGAATGCGTGATTAAACTAACTTAATCATGTAACTGTAATTAACTAGGAAGTCGGGGCACCATGGAAAATATTCAGATTACATCATTTGATAATTTTCCTAATATAACTTTCAGTTATTTTAATATCTGATCAATTAGTCCTCCAATTAATGAATTATTCTTTAGTCTCATTCCAAACGTTGTAAATTGTTGGTTATCTGCACGAACCCAGTCTTCACTATGAATCAGACATCAATTGTTTTAAATAATTTATTTACTAACTAAATAATCCCAGAAATGCAGAAACAAACAAACAGTAGATTAGTTACAAGGAAATGATAACGGAGTTTCCCTAGTGGGATAAACAGGTATCGCGGCTTGGTGGACAAAAAGGGTCGACTGAGATAAAAGACACGACAAAGTTGATAATTATAACAATTGAAATGCTAATCCTTTGCACATGAACGCTCACTCATTCGGGAATAATAGCAATATATATATTTATTTACACTCAGTGTGGGGCCGTGATATCTGTTGGAGAGTTTGTTTCTGTTGGAGAGTTTGTCCGCCCTCTCTCTCTCTCTCTCTCTCTGCCATGGTTAGAATGGATAGTTCAGAGTAACATTCAGCAATGTTGTTATAGAATAGATGATTCGGCGGTTGTCGGCCCTCTCGTAATTGAGAGAAACATGGTCTGAAGATAAATTCCCAAGGTGGGGGTTATATTCGGAAGAGCGGAAAGGGGCTGTCCCATGACGCCAGATCAATGTCTGTGCTCATGGGGCAGGCCTATGATTTAGTTAAACTAAATTAATGAGTTTCCTTTATTAAACAGTAGTAAATCACATTACATAATTTCACAAATAGTTTCATCTTTACTCATTCATTTTATACAACAATTAGATGCAAGCCTCACAACTGAGACTCTTGTATAAACAGGGTTATGGTAATGTGGCTGTATTGTCTCTCATGAGTTTCACAAAATTGTACCAAACGGACCAACGGACCAGTTACTAGCTGGCTACATTCTCAGAACATGAATATTTTATACATGAAAAACTCATTGTTCTCTCTGTACTGTCTGGCCATGAGGAAGAATCTCCTCCAGGAATTTATGACCTGCCTAACAGCAGCCTGGGTATACGAGAGAGAGAGAGGGGGATGGTGCTCGCTGAACCCAAAGAGGGCAACGTCATGACACCCCACTAGGAGTCACACCCCACTAGGAGTCACACGGTCACTTACCTTACCTGCTGCTCCTCCTAGGGACACCCCCCTGAATGGTCACCTACCTTACCTGCTGCTCCCCCTAGGGACACCCCCCCCCCTGAATGGTCACCTACCTTACCTGCTGCTCCCCCTACATTGAACATATATACCATGTGGCTTAGTTGGTAGAGCATGGCACTTCCAATGCCAGGGTTGTGGGTTCAATTCCCACGGGGGATCAGTACCAATGAAAACGTATGCAGTCACTACTGTAGTGACTTCTGAAAAGAGAGTCTGTTAAATGACTCACTACTGTAAGTCTCTCTGGATAAGAGAGTCTGTTAAATGACTCACTACTGTTAAGTGTCTCTGGATAAGAGAGTCTGTTAAATGACTCACTACTGTAGTGTCTCTGGATAAGAGAGTCTGCTAAATGACTCACTACTGTTAAGTGTCTCTGGATAAGAGAGTCTGTTAAATGACTCACTACTGTAGTGTCTCTGGATAAGAGAGTCTGCTAAATGACTCACATGTAAAGGTAAACATCTGACATGTTGCTTATTGGTTGTGTGTTGTGTCTGTCTTTTTTCAGCTGGACCTGAGAAGACTGAGCAGGCCGAACCCTCGACCTCCCAGACCACACCTAAAGACGAGGAGAAACCAGGCCCGTCAGAGACTCAGACGGTAGAGAGAGGAGAGAGAGGAGAGAGGGGAGAGAGGGGAGATAGGAGAAACCAGACCCATCAGAGACTCAGACGGGAGAGAGGAGAGGAGAGAGAGGAGAGAGGGGAGATAGGAGAAACCAGACCCATCAGAGACACAGACATTAGAAAGAGGAGAGAGAGTGGAGAGAGGAGAGGGAGAGAAGAAACCAGATCCGTCAGAGACACAGAGAGGAGAGAGAGAGAGGAGAGAGAGTGGAGAGAGGGTGGAGAGAGATAGGAGAGAGTTAATTCATAACACTACTCTACCCCTACGACCCTTCTCTCTCACCCTCTCTCTTCACTAGGACCAGGAGCCAGCGGGCGCAGGGGGGTCCGACGGCTCAGACAGCGGTGAGGAGGACGAGAGTGAAGAAGAGAGCGAGGATGAGGAAGACGAGGATGATGAAGACGAAGAGGACGATGAGGAAAATAAAGAGGAAGAAGAGGAAGAGGGTGAAGAGAACGAGGAACCTCTGTCGTTAGAATGGCCAGACACCAGACGTAAACAGGCCACATATCTTTTTCTCCTACCGATAGTGTTCCCTCTGTGGCTCACTGTGCCCGACGTACGCAACCCGGTAAATATCACCTACATCTCTGTCTTTATCATCTCTGTCTTTATCATCTCTGTCTTTATCATCTCTGTCTTTATCATCTCTGTCTTTATCATCTCTGTCTTTATCATCTCTGTCTTTATCATCTCTGTCTTTACATTCACGCCATTTTGTGGACTGTGTTTGTGTCCTGCAAATTGGCCAAAATGTAGAACACAAAATATCTTTCTAATGTCATGCTGATATGAGCTTCCTGTGAGTTCTTCCTCAGGCTTCCAGAAAATACTTCGCCATGACGTTTATTGGTTCCATCACGTGGATCGCTGTGTTCTCCTATCTAATGGTCTGGTGGGCACATCAGGTATCACTCTGGTTGGGTTTTTTAGATCACATGACTTCCATCTTGTTTAGAAACTATTAGTCCAGTGCTTCTTTGACTCAGGCCAGGATTTAATCAGATCAGCGATAACCTGAGGTAACAGACAGACCCGAGGTAACAGACAAACCTTTAGGTAACAGACAAACCCGAGGTAACAGACAGACCTGAGGTAACAGACAAACCTTTAGGTAACAGACAAACCCGAGGTAACAGACAGACCTGAGGTAACAGACAAACCCGAGGTAACAGACAAACCCGAGGTAACAGACAAACCTTTAGGTAACAGACAGACCCGAGGTAACAGACAGACCCGAGGTAACAGACTAACCCGAGGTAACAGACTAACCCGAGGTAACAGACAGACCCGAGGTAACAGACAAACCCGAGGTAACAGACAGACCCGAGGTAACAGACAAACATTTAGGTAACAGACAAACCCGAGGTAACAGACAGACCTGTAGCTTATGGTTGTTTTTGTTTAGGCGATTTAGGAGGTGTAACTATATAGGAGCTGTCACATCAGTGAGCTGTTGCTCGTGCTTCTACACCTGCATTGCTTGCTGTTTGGGGTTTTAGGCTGGGTTTCTGTACAGCACTTTGAGATATCAGCTGATGTACGAAGGGCTATATAAACAAATTTGATTTGATTTTTGATTTGATTTGTTGCCATGGTCATGAAACCACACCCATCCTTATATTTCCCCCATATTAGAAGTTCAGAATGAGAAGGTGTAGGGCAGGCTATATGGAGATAATGACACCGAAATTGAAAATCATTAAACAAAATAGCAAGGATGTAGATCAGCCTAATGAAGGTGTAGATTACGGCAGGTAACCTAGTGGTTGGAGGGTGGACCAGTAACCAGCAGGTAGCCTAGTGGTTAGAGGGTGGACCAGTAACCAGCAGGTAGCCTAGTATTTAGAGGTTGGACTAGTAACCAGCAGGTAGCCTATTGGTTAGAGTGTTGGGCCAGTAACCAGCAGGTAGCCTAGTGGTTAGAGTGTTGGACTAGTAACCAGCAGGTAGCCTAGTGGTTAGAGTGTTGGGTCAGTAACCAGCAGGTAGCCTAATGGTTAGAGGTTGGACCAGTAACCATCAGGTAGCCTAGTGGTTAGAGAGTTGGGTCAGTAACCAGCAGGTAGCCTAGTGGTTAGAGTGTTGGGTCAGTAACCAGCAGGTAGCCTAGTGGTTAGAGAGTTGGGTCAGTAACCAGCAGGTAGCCTAGTGGTTAGAGAGTTGGGTCAGTAACCAGCAGGTAGCCTAGTGGTTAGAGGGTGGACCAGTAACCGAAAGGTTGCTAGATCGAATCCCCAAGCCGACAAGGTAAAAAAAAAAAACTGTCGTTAAACCACTGTTCCCCGGTATGCCGTCATTGTAAATAGGAATGTATTCTTAACTGACTTGTCTAGTTAAATAAAGGTTAACATTTTTAAAAATAAAATAAAAATGCCATCATAGGTCTAACGATAGGGTCTAACGATAGGGCTAACGATGGGTCTAACGATAGGGTCTAACGATAGGGTCTAACGATAGGGTCTAACGATAGGGCTAACGATGGGTCTAACGATAGGGTCTAACGATAGGGGTCTAACGATAGGGCTACGATGGGTCTAACGATGGGTCTAGCGATAGGGTCTAACGATGGGTCTAACGATAGGGTCTAACGATAGGGTCTAACGATAGGGGTCTAACGATGGGTCTAAACAATGGGTCTAACGTTGGTAAATAGGGAACGATAGGGTCTAACGATGGGTCTAACGATAGGGTCTAACGATTTTCTAAACGATAGGGCTAACGATGGGTCTAACGATGGGTCTAACGATAGGGTGTAACGATAGGGCTAACGATGGGTCTAACGATAGGTCTAACGATAGGGTCTAACGATAGGGTCTAACGATGGGTCTAACGATAGGGCTAACGATGGGTCTAACGATGGGTCTAACGATGGGTCTAACGATAGGGTCTAACGATAGGGTCTAACGATGGGTCTAACGATGGGTCTAACGATGGGTCTAACGATAGGTCTAACGATGGGTCTAACGATAGGGTCTAACGATAGGGTCTAACGATCTAACGATGGGTCTAACGATAGGTCTAACGATGGGGCTAACGATAGGGTCTAACGATAGGGTCTAACGATAGGGTCTAATGATGGGTCTAACGATAGGTCTAACGATAGGTATAACGATAGGGTCTAACGATGGGTCTAACGATAGGGCTAACGATGGGTCTAACGATGGGTCTAACGATAGGTCTAAAGGGATAGGGTCTAACGATAGGGTCTAACGACGGGTCTAACGATAGGGTCTAACGATAGGGTCTAACGATAGGTCTAACGATGGGGCTAACGATAGGGTCTAACGATAGGGTCTAACGATAGGGTCTAACGATAGGTCTAACGATGGGGCTAACGATAGGGTCTAACGATAGGGTCTAACGATGGGTCTAACGATAGGGGCTAACGATAGGGTCTAACGACAGGGTCTAACGACGGGGCTAACGATCGGTCTAACGATAGGGATAATGATAGGTCGAATGATAGGGACACCGATAGGGATAACGACAGGTCTAATGATAGGGATAACGACAGGGGCCAACAATAGGTCCAGCGATAGGGATAACGATAGGGATAATGATAGGGATACCGATAAGGATAACGACAGGGACAATGGTAGGGATAACGATAGAGGCAATGATAGGGATACCGATAGGGATACCGATAGGGATAATGATAGGGATAACGATAGGGATAACGATAGAGATAATGATAGGGATACCGATAGGGACCGATAGGGATAATGATAGGGATAACGTCTGGAGCCTCTTATGGTTTTGACAACTCCAACGCAGTAACACTTCTGACCCCACCTACTATAAACAAAAGCAATGATGAGCTACGGTTATCGTGAGTAATCGTGGGTTATCGTGGGTAATCGTGGGTTAACGCTGATCTGGTTGAATCCTAATCGACTGATTACTAGTGCCCTAGGTGGGGATACTGATTGATTGACTGACTGACTGTTGGCTCCCTAGGTGGGTGAGACTGATTGATTGACTGACTGACTGTTGGCTCCCTAGGTGGGTGAGACTGATTGATTGACTGACTGACTGTTGGCTCCCTAGGTGGGGATACTGATTGATTGACTGACTGACTGTTGTCTCCCTAGGTGGGGATACTGATTGACTGACTGACTGTTGTCTCCCTAGGTGGGGATACTGATTGATTGACTGACTGACTGTTGTCTCCCTAGGTGGGGATACTGATTGATTGACTGACTGACTGTTGGCTCCCTAGGTGGGGATACTGATTGACTGACTGACTGTTGTCTCCCTAGGTGGGGATACTGATTGATTGACTGACTGTTGGCTCCCTAGGTGGGGAGACTGATTGATTGACTGACTGACTGTTGGCTCCCTAGGTGGGGATACTGATTGACTGACTGACTGTTGTCTCCCTAGGTGGGGATACTGATTGATTGACTGACTGACTGTTGTCTCCCTAGGTGGAGATACTGATTGATTGACTGACTGACTGTTGGCTCCCTAGGTGGGGATACTGATTGACTGACTGACTGTTGTCTCCCTAGGTGGGGATACTGATTGATTGACTGACTGTTGGCTCCCTAGGTGGGTGAGACTGATTGATTGACTGACTGACTGTTTTCTCCCTAGGTGGGTGAGACCATAGGCATCTCAGAGGAGATCATGGGCCTGACCATCCTGGCAGCGGGCACCTCCATCCCTGACCTCATCACTAGTGTCATCGTGGCCCGGAAAGGACTGGGAGACATGGCTGTGTCCAGCTCAGTGGGATCCAACATCTTTGATATCACTATGGGGTTAGTATAGACCACTATAACTACAGAGATATCACTATGGGGTTAGTATAGACCACTATAACTACAGAGATATCACTATGGGGTTAGTATAGACCACTATAACTACAGAGATATCACTATGGGGTTAGTATAGACCACTGTAACTACAGAGATATCACTATGGGGTTAGTATAGACCACTGTAACTACAGAGATATCACTATGGGGTTAGTATAGACCACTATAACTACAGAGATATCACTATGGGGTTAGTATAGACCACTGTAACTACAGAGATATCACTATGGGGTTAGTATAGACCACTATAACTACAGAGATATCACTATGGGGTTAGTATAGACCACTATAACTACAGAGATATCACTATGGGGTTAGTATAGACCACTGTAACTACAGAGATATCACTATGGGGTTAGTATAGACCACTATAACTACAGAGATATCACTATGGGGTTAGTATAGACCACTGTAACTACAGAGATATCACTATGGGGTTAGTATAGACCACTGTAACTACAGAGATATCACTATGGGGTTAGTATAGACCACTATAACTACAGAGATATCACTATGGGGTTAGTATAGACCACTGTAACTACAGAGATATCACTATGGGGTTAGTATAGACCACTATAACTACAGAGATATCACTATGGGGTTAGTATAGACCACTATAACTACAGAGATATCACTATGGGGTTAGTATAGACCACTGTAACTACAGAGATATCACTATGGGGTTAGTATAGACCACTATAACTACAGCGATATCACTATGGGGTTAGTATAGACCACTATAACTACAGAGATATCACTCTGGGGTTAGTATAGACCACTATAACTACAGAGATATCACTATGGGGTTAGTATAGACCACTATAACTACAGAGATATCACTATGGGGTTAGTATAGACCACTATAACTACAGAGATATCACTCTGGGGTTAGTATAGACCACTATAACTACAGAGATATCACTCTGGGGTTAGTATAGACCACTATAACTACAGAGATATCACTATGGGGTTAGTATAGACCACTGTAACTACAGAGATATCACTATGGGGTTAGTATAGACCACAATGACTACAGAGATATCACTATTGGGTTAGTATAGACCACTATAACTACAGAGATATCACTATGAACTGTGTACCGTTGTCTGTAGTAAACGATCAAGACAATTTGTGTTACTACTCTCAAAAGTGGTCTATACTAACCCCATAGTGATGTCTCTCCCCCTCTATGCCTCCACTCTTTCTGTCTCTCTCTCTCTACATCCCTCTGCCTCTACCCTTCCTCCCTCTCTACATCCCTCTGCCTCCACCCCTCCTCTCTCTCTGTCTCTCCCTCTCTACATCCCTCTGCCTCCACCCTTCCTCTCTCTCTACATCCCTCTGCCTCCACCCTTCCTCTCCCTCTGCCTCCACCCCTCCTCTCTCTCTCTCTCTCTCTACATCCCTCTGCCTCCACCCCTCCTCTCTGTCTCTCTCTCTACATCCCTCTGCCTCCACCCTTCCTCTCTCTGTCTCTCCCTCTGCCTCTACCCTTCCTCCCTCTCTACATCCCTCTGCCTCCACCCTTCCTCTCTCCCTCTCTACATCCCTCTGCCTCTACCCTTTCTCTCTCTGTCTCTCCCTCTGCCTCCACCCCTCCTCTCTCTGTCTCTCTCTCTCTACATCCCTCTGCCTCCACCCTTCCTCCCTCTGCCTCCACTCTCTCTGTCTCTCCCTCTCTACATCCCTGCCTCCACCCTTCCTCTCCCTGTCTCTCCCTCTGCCTCTACCCTTCCTCTCTCTCCCTCTCTCTCTCCCCTGCCTCCACCCTTCCTCTCTCTCCCTCTGCCTCTACCCTTCCTCTCTCTCCCTCTGCCTCCACCCTTCCTCTCTCTCCCTCTCTCTCTCCCTCTGCCTCCACCCTTCCTCTCTCTCTCTCTCTCTCTCCCTCTGCCTCCACCCTTCCTCTCTCTCTGTCTCTCCCTCTCTACATCCCTCTGCCTCCACCCTTCCTCTCTCTCTCTCCCTCTGCCTCCACCCTTCTCTCTCTCTCTCTCTCTGTCTCTCCCTCTGCCTCCACCCCTCCTCTCTCTCTGTCTCTCCCTCTCTACATCCCTCTGCCTCCACCCTTCCTCTCTCTCTCCCTCTGCCTCCACCCCTCTCTCTCTCTCTGTCTCTCCCTCTCTACATCCCTCTGCCTCTACCCTTCCCCTCTCTCTCTCTCTCTACATCCCTCTGTCTCTACCCTTCCTCTCTCTGTCTCTACCCTTCCTCTCTCTGTCTCTCCCTCTCTACATCCCTCTGCCTCCACCCTTCCTCTCTCTGTCTGCCCCCCCAACATTACTCCAGCCTGCCTGTCCCATGGTTGATCTTCTCGGCGATGCAAGGCGGCGTACCGGTGGCGGTGAACTCCAACGGTCTGTTCTGTGCCATCGTGCTCCTCTTCGTCATGCTCCTCTTCGTCATCGTCAGCATCGCGGCGTGTCGGTGGAAGATGAGCCGCGTTCTGGGCCTCACCATGTTCATGCTTTACTTCGTGTTCCTGGTGCTCAGCGTGATGCTGGAAGACCGTATTATTATCTGCCCGGTCTCCATCTGAGGTCACCCACTTGGAACCCAGTCCACCCACTGGGGAGCCAGGCCCACCCACTTGGAACCCAGTCCACCCACTGGGGAGCCAGGCCCACCCACTTGGAACCCAGTCCACCCACTGGGGAGCCAGGCCCACCCACTTGGAACCCTGTCCACCCACTGGGCAGCCAGGCCCACCCACTTGGAACCCAGTCCACCCACTGGGGAGCCAGGCCCACCCACTTGGAACCCTGTCCACCCACTGGGGAGCCAGGCCCAGGCCCACCCACTTGGAACCCTGTCCACCCACTGGGGAGCCAGGCCCACCCACTTGGAACCCAGTCCACCCACTGGGGAGCCAGGCCCACCCACTGGGGAGCCAGGCCCACCCACTTGGAACCCAGTCCACCCACTGGGGAGCCAGGCCCACCCACTTGGAACCCAGTCCACCCACTGGGGAGCCAGGCCCACCCACTTGGAACCCTGTCCACCCACTGGGCAGTCAGGCCCACCCACTTGGAACCCTGTCCACCCACTGGGGAGCCAGGCCCACCCACTTGGAACCCTGTCCACCCACTGGGGAGCCAGGCCCACCCACTTGGAACCCTGTCCACCCACTGGGGAGCCAGGCCCACCCACTTGGAACCCTGTCCACCCACTGGGGAGCCAGGCCCACCCACTTGGAACCCAGTCCACCCACTGGGAGCCAGGCCCACCCACTTGGAACCCAGTCCACCCAACCATTATGTTAGCTTCAGGAACGTCTTCTTTTTTTTTTTTAAACTAAAGATGAAACTGAATATGTTGTACTGTACAGAGCATTATGGGTATTGTAGTACATCATACTACAATGAGGAGGGAGGGGGAAAAAAAGAGGCGTGTCAGGAAGTCATTTAAATAATAACCGCCAAACTGTATCGTTGTCGGTCACTAACATTCACGGTACAGAGGGGTTAGAGGTCTCCTAGTGTTGCTGTTCACAGAGGGGATTGTGTTGTCTGTGTTGAGCCAGGTGTTGTTGAATCAGTGGACACCTCCATGGTTGGACTATGGCTGGTCTCCTTCACCAGAACTGACGTGCAGCAGTAGAGGTTGTCTGTCCACAACATCCTGAAGAGAGACTCAGTAATCGTAGACGTTGTCCAACCACACCACACACACATCCATTTTAGTGTTCATCCCGTGTATAAATGTCAATACAGTCATTTCTTTTAAGAGTTAAAAAAACAAAAACCCCGGTTTATCAGGTGCAGAGAGGTACAGCAGCTTTGGAGTTCTTCACGTGAATGAATCAGTGATTCAGTGTCTAGAATAGTAATAGAAATGTAGTTCAGTTACACGACCCCCATATGTAACCATTAGGTCATTAACTGTCAGCATTGTAGTGTGTCATGTGTTACGTATGTATGCAATACACTTGTGTGGGTCAGAAGGATGCAAAGAGAATGTATTGATGTATAGTAAACTATCCATATGTTGTACTTACAATCCATGCTGCAATTAAATCCTTTTTAAAAAAAAATAATATTCAAAAGTGTTGATTGGTTAATTATGTTGTGTGAAAACAAATGTTCTGAGGTCATTTGAAATTCAAGCCAGGATTCAATCAAAAGGTGTATTATCAGAAAAATATATGCAACAAAGTGTGTTGTTGACAGTATGTCTCTCAAACGTCCTTTTGCCTGGTGTTCACAAAGATGGCGTTCGCTGTCAAGGCTGTGGACGTCGTTTTAAGCATAAATCCCAGACGTGATTTAATCCCAGTGTAGAAACACACACGATTGGCCACGTTATAAGTGACTTAATCCCAGTGTAGAAACACACACGATTGGCCACGTTATAAGTGATTTAATCCCAGTGTAGAAACACACACGATTGGCCACGTTATAAGTGATTTAATCCCTGTGTAGAAACACACACGATTGGCCACGTTATAAGTGATTTAATCCCAGTGTAGAAACACACACGATTGGCCACGTTATAAGTGACTTAATCCCAGTGTAGAAAACACATGATTGGCGTTACGTTATAATAAGTGTGATTTAATAATCCCAGTGTAGAAACAAACACATGTTATAACACGATTTAATTGTAGCCACGTTATAAGTGATTTAATCCCAGTGTAGAAACACACACGATTGGCCACGTTATAAGTGATTTAATCCCAGTGTAGAAACACACACGATTGGCCACGTTATAACTGATTTAATCCCAGTGTAGAAACACACACGATTGGCCACGTTATAACTGATTTTATTTCCAGTCTGAGACAACTCTAAAGATCCAGTCCAACAGTACATGATTAATCTCATCATCAGATCCACAGACCCATCGTACAGAGCTGTAAAACAACACAAGGAACATTTTTACAAAATGTCTTCTCTACAAAGAGCAGATCAAATATTATACATTGATAAATACAATGAAACATTTTTGTTTATACATTTCCTTCTAGAACGACTAATAACCTTCTAGAGCTCTATTCAGTCTGTACAGCTGAAGCGTGACAGATTCTGTGATGGGAATGTAAAGGTCATTTCCCATGGAGCACCGTTTACCGTCAATGCAGTCTCTGCTCAATCAGGAACACTTCCGCCTCGCGGATTGAATTAGAGCCCTTCATCTGCAGAGATTGACAACTAAACGATTTAAAAGCTGTTCACACTGCTGATATCATGAGTGATATTTTTTTTGTTTGTTGGACAGTCCAGGTCTCTCTTAATAACCACTTAGTTGTGGTTGGTAAACAATCTTTAGCTTTCAAAATAGCAACGTCCGTTTCATGTTTGCATAGTAGCGCTATTCTACGATCGGTGCTCTCCGCTGGCAAATCATTGAAGTGGCCAGCTCTCATTGGACCCTTCTTGACAAAAAGGTCCTCTTCCAGCCAATGACATCAGTCTGTTGTTACATCGTAATTGGAGGTCACCGGTGTGCCTCACTTTAGGGTAAGACGACTGGTGACGTTTCCGTCTACATTGCAGTCGGCCAGGAGAGGCGTTTAATGTATCTGTTGAAAGGGGGGTGGCATTATGACGTCATAAAGGTACTTCAATGATTTCATTCTGAGTTGACTTTAAACCTGGGAGGATTTTCAAGTGTTCACCTGGTCAAGTGGACTCAACGGTTGTTGTCCACTCAAGACAACTGAAAGCATTATAATCTATGTTCAGGTGCACACCCCCCCCGCCCACACATAAAGTCACCAGACATGATGTAAAATGAACTGAAGACAATACATCGCCAGAGGCTGAACTTGGTATCATCAGTATAACAGGCCAGGGGGATAAACAGCAGCTATGACATCATAGCCACTGTATCCAGTATAACAGGAGGTCCTGATACTTGGTATCATCAGTATAACAGGCCAGGGGATAAACAGCTATGACATCATAGCCACTGTACCGAGGTCCTGATACTTGGTTTCATCAGTATAACAGGCCAGGGGATAAACAGCTATGACATCATAGCCACTGTACCGAGGTCCTGATACTTGGTATCATCAGTATAACAGGCCAGGGGATAAACAGCTATGACATCATAGCCACTGTACCGAGGTCCTGATACTTGGTATCATCAGTATAACAGGCCAGGGGATAAACAGCTATGACATCATAGCCACTGTACCGAGGCCCTGATACTTCAACCACTTCTTTTCACCCCCACCCAAAAGGTTTTGACTGCATGTGATGTGCCAACTGAACATTCATTTGTGCTGCTGAACAATGAACCCAGACGTAGGGTGTTACCCCTTATAGTACCTTGTATGGAAGAAACACAGAACACGTGTATTGTATACAGTATATAGATGAACATAGGATCATATCTAAAACGTTTGAGGATGTGGCGAGTTATTGAACGTTGGTGCGTTGTGTCGGGCCTGACGTCCTTAACGTGGGTTAGAAACCAGAACAGAACTGGCTTCCGGTTTGGGAAATACATCTTGTGACTGGAGTGACTCAGTCAGGGTACGGGCTCAATTCCATTTCAAATTGGTCAATTTAGAAAGTAAACCAAATTCCAAATTGAAAAGCATTGAAGAGAATTGACTGGAATTGAAATGGAATGAACCCCAACTCACCTACACATCAATGGTATGAATCATTCTTACTGACCCCCAACTCTAGACTTACAGTGCCTTGCGAAATTATTCGGCCCCCTTGAACTTTGCGACCTTTTGCCACATTTCAGGCTTCAAACATAAAGATATAAAACTGTATTTTTTTGTGAAGAATCAACAACAAGTGGGACACAATCATGAAGTGGAACGACATTTATTGGATATTTCAAACTTTTTTAACAAATCAAAAACGGAAAAATTGGGCGTGCAAAATTATTCAGCCCCCTTAAGTTAATACTTTGTAGCGCCACCTTTTGCTGCGATTACAGCTGTAAGTCGCTTGGGGTATGTCTCTATCAGTTTTGCACATCGAGAGACTGAAATTTTTTCCCATTCCTTCCTTGCAAAACAGCTCGAGCTCAGTGAGGTTAGATGGAGAGCATTTGTGAACAGCAGTTTTCAGTTCTTTCCACAGATTCTCGATTGGATTCAGGTCTGGACTTTGACTTGGCCATTCTAACACCTGGATATGTTTATTTTTGAACCATTCCATTGTAGATTTTGCTTTATGTTTTGGATCATTGTCTTGTTGGAAGACAAATCTCCGTCCCAGTCTCAGGTCTTTTGCAGACGCCATCAGGTTTTCTTCCAGAATGGTCCTGTATTTGGCTCCATCCATCTTCCCATCAATTTTAACCATCTTCCCCTGCTGAAGAAAAGCAGGCCCAAACCATGATGCTGCCACCACCATGTTTGACAGTGGGGATGGTGTGTTCAGGGTGATGAGCTGTGTTGCTTTTACGCCAAACATAATGTTTTGCATTGTTGCCAAAAAGTTCAATTTTGGTGTGTCTCCCAGGTGGCTTGTGGCAAACTAAACGACACTTTTTATGGATATCTTTAAGAAATGGCTTTCTTCTTGCCACTCTTCCATAAAGGCCAGATTTGTGCAATATACGACTGATTGTTGTCCTATGGACAGAGTCTCCCACCTCAGCTGTAGATCTCTGCAGTTCATCCAGAGTGATCATGGGCCTCTTGGCTGCATCTCTGATCAGTCTTCTCCTTGTATGAGCTGAAAGTTTAGAGGGTCGGCCAGGTCTTGGTAGATTTGCAGTGGTCTGATACTCCTTCCATTTCAATATTATCACTTGCACAGTGCTCCTTGGGATGTTTAAAGCTTGGGAAATCTTTTTGTATCCAAATCCGGCTCTAAACTTCTTCACAACAGTATCTCGGACCTGCCTGGTGTGTTCCTTGTTCTTCATGATGCTCTCTGCGCTTTTAACGGACCTCTAGGATTATCACAGTGCAGGTGCATTTATACGGAGACTTGATTACACACAGGTGGATTGTATTTATCATCATTAGTCATTTAGGTCAACATTGGATCATTCAGAGATCCTCACTGAACTTCTGGAGAGAGTTTGCTGCACTGAAAGTAAAGGGGCTGAATAATTTTGCACGCCCAATTTTTCAGTTTTTGATTTGTTAAAAAAGTTTGAAATATCCAATAAATGTCGTTCCACTTCATGATTGTGTCCCACTTGTTGTTGATTCTTCACAAAAAAATACAGTTTTATATCTTTATGTTTGAAGCCTGAAATGTGGCAAAAGGTCGCAAAGTCCAAGGGGGCCGAATACTTTCGCAAGGCACTGTATATCTCCTAACAGAACTAGACTGACCTAAAATATAAACGCAACATGCAACACTTTCAAAGATTTGACTGAGTTACAGTGTATAGAAGGGAATCAGTCAATTAAAATAAAGTCATAGGGGGGCCTGGGAGGGCACAGGCCCACCCACTTGGAACCCAGTCCACCCACTGGGGAGCCAGGCCCACCCACTTGGAACCCAGTCCACCCACTGGGGAGCCAGGCCCACCCACTTGGAACCCAGTCCATCCACTGGGGAGCCAGGCCCACCCACTTGGAAGCCAAGTCCACCCACTGGGGAGCCAGGCCCACCCACTTGGAACCCAGTCCACCCACTGGGGAGCCAGGCCCACCCACTTGGAACCCAGTCCATCCACTGGGGAGCCAGGCCCACCCACTTGGAACCCAGTCCACCCACTGGGGAGCCAGGCCCACCCACTTGGAAGCCAAGTCCACCCACTGGGGAGCCAGGTTCAGCCAATCAGAATTATTTTTTCCCCACCAAAGTTAAAATGACAGACAGAAATACTCCTCAGCAACCCTCTCCTCTTCCTTCAGACGATCCCGCAGGTGAAGAAGCCGGATGTGGAGGTTCTGGGCTGACGTGGTTACATGTGGTCTGTGGTTGCGAGGCCGGTTGGATGTACTGCTAAATTCTCTGAAATAACGTTGGAGGCGGCTTACGGTAGAGAAATGAACATTCAATTCTCTGGAAACAGCTCTGTTGGACATTCCTGAAGTCAGCATGCAAATTGCACGCTCCCTCAAAACTTGAGACATCTGTGGCATTCTGTTGTGTGACAAAACTGCGCATTTTAGAGTGGCCGTTAATTCTCCCCGGCACAAGGTGCACTTGTGTAATGATCATGCTGTTTAATCAGCTTCTTGATTTGGATTATCTTGGCAAAGGATAAACAAATTTGGATGTAAACAAATTTATGCGCAAAATTTTATTTGAGAGAAATAAGCTTTTTTGTGCGTGTGGAACATTTCTGGGATCTTTTATTTCAGCTCATGAAAACATGGGACCAACACTTTACATGTTGCGTTTATATTTTTGTTCAGTATATACACACTACCATTGTACTGTTTTGGATGATTAATTTTTTGGTTCTAAAACACATAAATTAAAATAAAATAAAAGGTTTTTGAAGGGGAACAGACAGTTACCTCAAAACTTTTGAACAACCCATACGTTCCTTGTAAATTCCCTGTCATAACCCACTATTCACAGTTTATAACACCTGAAGAGAGGCCCACACGTATAGGTGAATATGAAAGGACTTGAAACACAAAACCTACTGTCGTGTAGCAAAATTCTCTCCATATATCAAAAGGGTAACTACATGTTCTTAACAGTACACAGAGGTCCTCAAAGTTACTCCAACTTTAACTTGAAGGTACTTTAAAAGGTACTCCAACTTTAACTTGAAGGTACTTTAAAATGTACTTCACTTTAACTTGAAGGTACTTTAAAATGTACTTCACTTTAACTTGAAGGTACTTTAAAAGGTACTCCAACTTTAACTTGAAGGTACTTTAAAAGGTACTCCAACTTTAACTTGAAGGTACTTTAAAATGTACTTCACTTTAACTTGAAGGTACTTTAAAAAGGTACTCCAACTTTAACTTGAAGGTACTTTAAAATGTACTTCACTTTAACTTGAAGGTACTTTAAAAGGTACTCCAACTTTAACTTGAAGGTACTTTAAAAGGTACTCCAACTTTAACTTGAAGGTACTTTAAAAGGTACTCCAACTTTAACTTGAAGGTACTTTAAAATGTACTTCACTTTAACTTGAAGGTACTTTAAAATGTACTTCACTTTAACTTGAAGGTACTTTAAAATGTACTTCACTAACTTGAAGGTACTTTAAAAAGGTACTCCAACTTTAACTTGAAGGTACTTTAAAAGGTACTCCAACTTTAACTTGAAGGTACTTTAAAAGGTACTCCAACTTTAACTTGAAGGTACTTTAAAAGTTACTCCAACTTTAACTTGAAGGTACTTTAAAAATGTACTTCACTTTAACTTGAAGGTTCTTTAAAAGGTACTTCAACTTTAATGATATTAATACTGATATCTGAGGAGGCGATTCATGCAGCATGTTGTGCCAAAGATGTCAAAGTCTGTTTTACAGTTGCACATTACTTTAAAAACAGAAACAGTGATCAATCAGTTTTGTAAACGTCAAAGTATTCGACTCAGTATGGGTATTTCTGTAATAGATATTTATATTTTGTTGATCAAACGAATCAATCCATACTCAGGCTTTACGTCTTGCCAACAACAACATCGGTTGTAAAAGTGCGGTGGAAATTAAGTATTTAAATGCAATATTTTGGCAGTTTTAAAGCGACTTTAGTTGTTTTGAGTGAATCTTTGAATGCCCTCACTGATACAATACTTCAAACCAGACTTCAAACCAGCTTAGTTCAGTTTAAGATGGACATCAGTGTGATACAGTAGCAGATACAGTTACACTACTCACTGTAAATACTACTAGAACATTCTAACATCCATCAACCACAGGAGGAGAGGGATAGATGTTTCACCCTGACACAAAGCCAGTACATCCATCAACCACAGGAGGAGAGGAATAGATGTTTCACCCTGACACAAAGCCAGTACATCCATCAACCACAGGAGGAGAGGAATAGATGTTTCATCCAGACATGAAGCCAGTACATCAATCAACCACAGGAGGAGAGGAATAGATGTTTCACCCTGACACAAAGCCAGTACATCCATCAACCACAGGAGGAGAGGAATAGATGTTTCACCCTGACACAAAGCCAGTACATCCATCAACCACAGGAGGAGAGGAATAGATGTTTCATCCAGACATGAAGCCAGTACATCCATCAACCACAGGAGGAGAGGAATAGATGTTTCACCCTGACATGAATCCAGTACATCCATCAACCACAGGAGGAGAGGAATAGATGTTTCACCCTGACACAAAGCCAGTACATCCATCAACCACAGGAGGAGAGGAATAGATGTTTCACCCTGACACAAAGCCAGTACATCCATCAACCACAGGAGGAGAGGAATAGATGTTTCACCCTGACATGAATCCAGTACATCCATCAACCACAGGAGGAGAGGAATAGATGTTTCACCCTGACACAAAGCCAGTACATCCATCAACCACAGGAGGAGAGGAATAGATGTTTCATCCAGACACGAAGCCAGTACATCCAGCTAAACAAATAAAACAGACTAAAATAAATAAAAGTCTTACTTTGTATAAATAGAATTCAAGTTAAGTAAAATATTGCTAATATTAGTCTCTATATATGACTATATAATACAAATGTTTATTTTTATTTTTTATAAAAGGTCCCTACTACTACTGTCGTATATAAAGTACATTTTGTATTTTATGTAACAATTTGTACAAGATTTCTTAAAACTTAAGTACCCCGAAATAGAAGACGTCATTGTGTGTGAAACCGTTGTTACGTTAATGAGTATGATCTCCATCCATCCAGAGGGGTACGTCCAGAACCATTCACGACCAGGTGATGAGATGGGATAAACATTTTTTTTTAAAACATCCCTTTTGTGAGACTGGTCAGACTACATAATAACCCCCTGGTCGGTCAGCCCCGTTAGTCTCTGGTCAGCTCCGTTAGTCTCTGGTCAGCTCTGTTAGTCTCTGGTCAGCCTCGTCACATCTCTCACAGGTGACGGATATGACCCAAAACATCACAGTGTCAACAAGCTCATCGTCACGCATTCTGTACGTCTTTCTAAAGTGGATTCCTGAGCTCGTCTTTAAAGCTCCTCAGTCCTCTTTGGGAGAGCCAACGTTGTAATACATGGATTTTTATACATGCGCTTTTCATGGACACAAAAGATCTCTTCAACCCTACCCATGTGGGCTACCCACGGCTGTGCTATGCCGAGTGACGGAGGTGACTGGCCGGGTGACGGAGGGGACTGGCCGAGTGACGGAGGGGACTGGCCGAGTGACGGAGGGGACTGACTGGCCGGGTGGAGGAGGGGACTGGCCGGGTGACGGAGGTGACTGGCCTAGTGACGGAGGTGACTGGCCTAGTGACGGAGGTGACTGGCTGGCCGGGTGGAGGAGGTGACTGGCCGAGTGATGGAGGTGACTGGCTGGCCGGGTGGAGGAGGTGACTGGCCGGGTGGAGGAGGGGACTGGCCGAGTGACGGAGGGGACTGGCTGGCCGGGTGGAGGAGGTGACTGGCCGGGTGGAGGAGGGGACTGGCCGAGTGACGGAGGGGACTGGCTGGCCAGGTGGAGGAGGTGACTGGCCGAGTGATGGAGGTGACTGGCCGGGTGGAGGAGGTGAATGGCCGAGTGACGGAGGTGACTGGCCGGGTGAGTGTCTGTCGGAGGTGAAACGTCAGGGGTAAAGGGGTCAGGGGTCAGAGGTAGGGCTCTCCGAAGGTCTTGCGACACTCCATGACCCCAGCGCTGGGCGGACGGTCGCAGTTGTGCGTCAGCTTCACCAGATTGGGGCTGAGGTGGTCGTACGCCATCTTGTATTCACGGTCAAAAGCGTCTGGAGGGAGGAGAAAGAGTGAGACGAGTTATAACACAACGATGTTCAACACCGAGGAAAACGCCGCAGACCACTGCAGGAGCATTCAACAGTGTATGGGTTGACTTCTAGAGGACGTGTATGGGTTGACTTCTAGATGACGTGTATGGGTTGACTTCTAGAGGACGTGTATGGGTTGACTTCTAGAGGACGTGTATGGGTTGACTTCTAGATGACGAGTATGGGTTGACTTCTAGATGACGTGTATGTGTTGACTTCTAGAGGACGTGTATGGGTTGACTTCTAGAGGACGTGTATGTGTTGACTTCTAGAGGACGTGTATGGGTTGACTTCTAGATGACGAGTATGGGTTGACTTCTAGAGGACGTGTATGGGTTGACTTCTAGATGACGTGTATGGGTTGACTTCTAGATGACGTGTATGGGTTGACTTCTAGATGACGTGTATGGGTTGACTTCTAGAGGACGTGTATGGGTTGACTTCTAGAGGACGTGTATGGGTTGACTTCTAGATGACGTGTATGGGTTGACTTCTAGATGACGTGTATGGGTTGACTTCTAGATGACGTGTATGGGTTGACTTCTAGAGGACGTGTATGGGTTGACTTCTAGAGGACGTGTATGGGTTGACTTCTAGATGACGTGTATGGGTTGACTTCTAGATGACGTGTATGGGTTGACTTCTAGATGATGTTTATGGGTTGACTTCTAGATGATGTGTATGGGTTGACTTCTTGATGACGTGTATGGGTTGACTTCTAGATGATGTTTATGGGTTGACTTCTAGATGATGTTTATGGGTTGACTTCTAGAGGACGTGTATGGGTTGACTTCTAGATGATGTGTATGGGTTGACTTCTAGAGGACGTGTATGGGTTGACTTCTAGATGATGTGTATGGGTTGACTTCTAGATGTATGGGTTGACTTCTATGGGTTGAGGACGAGTATGGGTTGACTTCTAGATGACGTGTATGGGTTGACTTCTAGATGACGTGTATGGGTTGACTTCTAGAGGACGACGTGTATGGGTTGACTTCTAGAGGACGTGTATGGGTTGACTTCTAGATGACGTGTATGGGTTGACTTCTAGATGACGTGTATGGGTTGACTTCTAGATGACGTGTATGGGTTGACTTCTAGAGGACGTGTATGGGTTGACTTCTAGAGATGGGGACTTCGTGTATGGGTTGACTTCTAGATGACGTGTATGGGTTGACTTCTAGAGGACGTGTATGGGTTGACTTCTAGATTATGTTTATGGGTTGACTTCTAGAGGATGTGTATGGGTTGACTTCTAGATGACGTGTATGGGTTGACTTCTAGATGATGTTTATGGGTTGACTTCTAGATGATGTTTATGGGTTGACTTCTAGAGGACGTGTATGGGTTGACTTCTAGATGACGTGTATGGGTTGACTTCTAGATGATGTGTATGGGTTGACTTCTAGATGACGTGTATGGGTTGACTTCTAGAGGACGTGTATGGGTTGACTTCTAGAGGACGTGTATGGGTTGACTTCTAGAGGACGTGTATGGGTTGACTTCTAGAGGACGTGTATGGGTTGACTTCTAGATGACGTGTGTGGGTTGACTTCTAGATGACGTGTATGGGTTGACTTCTAGATGACGTGTATGGGTTGACTTCTAGGTGACGTGTATGGGTTGACTTCTAGATGACGTGTATGGGTTGACTTCTAGAGGACGTGTATGGGTTGACTTCTAGATGACGTTTCTGTGCCTTGTTGCACCAGAAGAGTAGTTGGCTGTGAGTACACTACAGTACTTCTGAAACTACTAGCACAATGAACACAGACTTACCAATGTCAATGTTGTCCTTTCCCAGAGCCACCAGACACAGGAAGAGGATGTCTCTGTACAGACTCCTGCAGAGGGAAGGGCACAGGGACGTTAGATTTTACAGAGGACATTTAGCAGACTAGCTACAGTAGATAGCATGAACAACTGTCTGTCTTTTGACATCAAAGGGGCTAATGATACTTAATGTTGACCGTAACCTTTTTCTCAACCTTGCTATATTTACACCAACTGACTCAAATCAAATCACATTTTATTGGTCACATACACTTGGTTAGCAGATGTTATTGAGTGTAGCGAAATGCTTGTTCTTCTAGTTCCGACAGTGCAGTAAAATCGAACAGTTTTCCAACAACTACCTAATACACACAAATCTAAAAGGGGTGAATGAGAATATGTACAGTTGAAGTCGGAGGTTTACAGGGTAGCCTAGTGGTTAGAGCGTTGGACTAGTAACCGCAAGGTTGCAAGTTCAAACCCCTGAGCTGACAAGGTACAAATTTGTTGTTCTGCCCCTGAACAGGCAGTTAACCCCACTGTTCCGAGGCTGTCATTGAAAATAAGAATTTGTTCTTAACTGACTTGCCTAGTTAAATAAAGGTAAAATAAATAAAAAATAAACATACACCTTAGCCAAATACATTTAAACTCAGTTTTTCACAATTCCTGACATTTAATCCTAGTAAAAATTCCCTGTTTTAGGTCCACCACCACTTTATTTTAAGAATGTGAAATGTCAGAATAATAGTAGAGAGAATGATTTATTTCAGCTTTAATTTCTTTCATCACATTCCCAGTGGGTCAGAAGTTTGCATATACTCAATTAGTATTTGGTAGCATTGCCTTTAAACTGTTTAACTTGGGTCAAACGTTTCGGGTAGCCTTCCACAAGCTTCCCACAATAAGTTGGGTGAATTTTGACCCAGGCCTCCTTGCTCGCACACGCTTTTTCAGTTCTGCCCACAAATTATATGTGATGGCCACTCCAATATCTTGACATTGTTGTCCTTAAGCCATTTTGTCACAACTTTGGAGGTATGCTTGGGGTCATTGTCCATTTGGAAGACCCATTTGCGACCAAGCTTTAACTTCCTGACTGATGTCTTGAGATGTTGCTTCAGTATATCCACATAATTTCCCTACCTCATGATGCCATCTATTTTGTGAAGTGCACCAGTCCCTCCTGCAACAAAGCCCCCCCACAACATGATGCTGTCACCCCGGTGCTTGGGATGGTGTTCTTCGGCTTGCAAGCCTCCCCCTTTTTCCTCCAAACATAACGATGGTCATTGTGGCCAAACAGTTCTATTTTTGTTTCATCAGAACAGAGGACATTTGTCCAAAAAGTACGATCTTTGTCCCCATGTGCAGTTGCAAACCGTAGTCTGACTTCTTTATGGCGGTTTTGGAGCAGGGACTTCTTCCTTGCTGAGCGGCCTTTCAGGTTATGTTGATATAGGACTCGTTCGATTGTGGAAATAGATACTTTTGTACCTGTTTCTTCCAGCATCTTCACAAGGTCCTTTGCTGTTATTCTGGGATTGATTTGCACTTTTCGCACCAAAGTACGTTCATCTCTAGGAGACAGAACGCGTCTCCTTCCTGAGCGGTATGACGGCTGCGTGGTCCCATGGTGTTTATACTTGCGTACTATTATTTGTACAGATGAACGTGGTACCTTCAGGCGTTTAGAAATTGCTCCAAAGGATGAACCGGACTTGTGGAGGTCTAGAATTTTTGTTGAGGTCTTGGCTGATTTCTTTTGATTTTCCCATGATGTCAATCAAAGAGGCAGAGCTTAAAGGTAGGCTTTGAAATACATCCACAGGTACACCTCCAATGGACTCAAATGATGTCAATTAGCCAATCAGAAGCTCCTAAAGCCATGACATAATTTTCTTGACTATATTTTGGCTATACTGTCCAAGCTGTTTAAAGGCACAGTCAACTTAGTGAATGTAAACTTCTGACCCACTGGAATTCTGATACAGTGAAATAATCTGTCTGTAAACAATTGTTGGGAAAATGACTTGTGTCATGCACAAAGTAGATGTCCTAACAGACTTGCCAAAACTATAGTTTGTTAACAAGAAATTTGTGGAGTGTTTGAAAAACGAGTTTTAATGACTCCAACCTAAGTGTATGTAAACTTCCTACTTCAACTGTACATATAAATATATGGATGAGCGATGGCCGAGTGGCATTTAGTGATGCGCTCTGAATGTTGCAGAGAGATAGAAATAGGACGAATAGAGCTGATGATTCTTTATCCTGGCTGACAATTCAGTTCTACATGTTCTACATGAAACATTTCTATCTGAATGTTGCAGAGAGATAGAAATAGGACGAATAGAGCTGATGATTCTTTATCCTGGCAGACAATCATGTCTGTTCTACATGACGCATTTCTATCTGAATGTTTCAGTAGTGTTACATCCTCCTGAACATGCCCCATGGACAATGGCGTCATCAATGTGTAACCCCTGACCTTTGCCTCTTGACCCCCAGGCTCTGCCCCAGCAGTTGTAGGAGCTGTCCCATTGGTCGAGAGACGTCGTTCCTCTGGATGCTCTTGACCACGCTGTGGAGTAGCTCCTCCCCAAACGGACGCTCCGCCTCGCTCACAGGACGACACAACGGGTAGCCCACACCTGGAGGCAGGGGTCAGGGGTCAGAAAGATGGATATGTAGGCTACACTAATACACACTTCATACATAACAAACGTGTCCACACACACACACGTAGGTATGCAAGACCGATCACACACACACACACACACACAGTAAAACACAGATGCTAACCCATTCTCAAATACAGGAGTAGATAATACAGGAGTGTATTTGAGAGCCAACTAGACGAAGACACACATTTAAAATGTTGGAAGAACTGAAGAAAAGGAAATCACTAGAAACAACATCATTTAGACAAGTCGATCAAAGACATCCCACAGAATTCCCAAGACTGTCAGGCGAGTGGAAAACAGCAATACAGCGATGCATTTTCAACCACATAAAGTAACCGAGGACAGAGAAAACGAAAACAGGTTTTCCCAAAATGACGACAAGGAGAACAAAAAGGGTGCAGCAAAGCAGAGAAGAGCAGACAGGACACACACAGAGAGAGACAAAGGAGAGAGACTCGGCTGTCGAGTCCTAAAGAGAACACTCACTGTCTAACAACAGAGCACAATTAAGCCCTGAAAGACAGAGAACAGAGAGAACAACAGACCCCTGTTAGCTCCCAGACATTAGTAACCGAGGACAGTAACCGAGGACAGAGAAAACAAAAACAGGTTTTCAGTACACAGAGATCCAAAATGGCTGCCACATAGCTGCCCATGGTTCAGAGCTCTTCCATCTGCCAAAGTTAGGCTACAAAGCTAGGCTACAAAGCTAGGCTACAAAGCTAGGCTTCAAAGCTAGGCTACAAAGTTAGGCTACAAAGTTAGGCTACAAAGTTAGGCTACAAAGCTAGGCTACAAAGCTAGGCTACAAAGTTAGGCTACAAAGTTAGGCTACAAAGTTAGGCTACAAAGCTAGGCTACAAAGTTAGGCTACAAAGTTAGGCTACAAAGCTAGGCTACAAAGCTAGGCTACAAAGCTAGGCTACAAAGTTAGGCTACAAGACATCCACAATTCATACAGATATGCTCTTCTTAAAACCACAGTAAAATATAAACATGGCTTTATCTGGCTTTATCTGTTCCTTGATAAAACAAGGTGCTGAGACGGCTTCAGGACCTGCTGTAGACTGACTTAATGTATTTCACTGAGACGGCTTCAGGACCTGCTGTAGACTGACTTAATGCATTTCACTGAGACGGCTTCAGGACCTGCTGTAGACTGACTTAATGCATTTCACTGAGACGGTCTCAGGACCTGCTGTAGACTGTGACTTAATGCATTTCACTGAGACGGTTTCAGGACCCGCTGTAGACTGTGACTTAATGCATTTCACTGAGACGGTTTCAGGACCTGCTGTAGACTGTGACTTAATGCATTTCACTGAGACGGTTTCAGGACCCGCTGTAGACTGACTTAATGCATTTCACTGAGACGGTTTCAGGACCTGCTGTAGACTGACTTAATGCATTTCACTGAGACGGTTTCAGGACCCACTGTAGACTGTGACTTAATGCATTTCACTGAGACGGTTTCAGGACCTGCTGTAGACTGTGACTTAATGCATTTCACTGAGACGGTTTCAGGACCTGCTGTAGACTGACTTAATGCATTTCACTGAGACGGTTTCAGGACCTGCTGTAGACTGTGACTTAATGCATTTCACTGAGATGGCTTCAGGACCTGCTGTAGACTGTGACTTAATGCATTTCACTGAGACGGTTTCAGGACCCGCTGTAGACTGACTTAATGCATTTCACTGAGACAGTTTCAGGACCCGCTGTAGACTGTGACTTAATGCATTTCACTGAGACGGTTTCAGGACCTGCTGTAGACTGTGACTTAATGCATTTCACTGAGACGGTTTCAGGACCTGCTGTAGACTGTGACTTAATGCATTTCACTGAGACGGTTTCAGGACCCGCTGTAGACTGACTTAATGCATTTCACTGAGACGGTTTCAGGACCCGCTGTAGACTGTGACTTAATGCATTTCACTGAGACGGTTTCAGGACCCGCTGTAGACTGTGACTTAATGCATTTCACTGAGACGGTTTCAGGACCCGCTGTAGACTGTGACTTAATGCATTTCACTGAGACGGTTTCAGGACCTGCTGTAGACTGACTTAATGCATTTCACTGAGACGGTTTCAGGACCTGCTGTAGACTGTGACTTAATGCATTTCACTGAGACGGTTTCAGGACCCACTGTAGACTAACTTAATGCATTTCACTGAGACGGTTTCAGGACCTGCTGTAGACTGTGACTTAATGCATTTCACTGAGACGGTTTCAGGACCCGCTGTAGACTGATTTAATGCATTTCACTGAGACGGCTTCAGGACCCACTGTAGACTAACTTAATGCATTTCACTGAGACGGTTTCAGGACCTGCTGTAGACTGTGACTTAATGCATTTCACTGAGACGGTTTCAGGACCTGCTGTAGACTGTGACTTAATGCATTTCACTGAGACGGGTTTCAGGACCTGCTGTAGACTGTGACTTAATGCATTTCACTGAGACGGTTTCAGGACCTGCTGTAGACTGTGACTTAATGCATTTCACTGAGACGGTTTCAGGACCTGCTGTAGACTGTGACTTAATGCATTTCACTGAGACGGTTTCAGGACCTGCTGTAGAATATGACTTAATGCATTTCACTGAGACGGTTTCAGGACCTGCTGTAGACTGTGACTTAATGCATTTCACTGAGACGGTTTCAGGACCTGCTGTAGACTGTGACTTAATGCATTTCACTGAGACGGTTTCAGGACCTGCTGTAGACTGTGACTTAATGCATTTCACTGAGACGGTTTCAGGACCTGCTGTAGAATATGACTTAATGCATTTCACTGAGACGGTCTCAGGACCTGCTGTAGACTGTGACTTAATGCATTTCACTGAGACGGTTTCAGGACCCGCTGTAGACTGATTTAATGCATTTCACTGAGACGGTTTCAGGACCCGCTGTAGACTGTAACTTAATGCATTTCACTGAGACGGTTTCAGGACCCGCTGTAGACTGATTTAATGCATTTCACTGAGACGGTTTCAGGACCCGCTGTAGACTGTGACTTAATGCATTTCACTGAGACGGTTTCAGGACCCGCTGTAGACTGTGACTTAATGCATTTCACTGAGACGGTTTCAGGACCCGCTGTAGACTGACTTAATGCATTTCACTGAGACGGCTTCAGGACCTGCTGTAGACTGATTTAATGCATTTCACTGAGACGGTTTCAGGACCCGCTGTAGACTGATTTAATGCATTTCACTGAGACGGTTTCAGGACCCGCTGTAGACTGACTTAATGCATTTCACTGAGACGGTTTCAGGACCTGCTGTAGACTGACTTAATGCATTTCACTGAGACGGTTTCAGGACCCGCTGTAGACTGTGACTTAATGCATTTCACTGAGACGGTTTCAGGACCCGCTGTAGACTGTGACTTAATGCATTTCACTGAGACGGTTTCAGGACCCGCTGTAGACTGTGACTTAATGCATTTCACTGAGACGGTTTCAGGACCCGCTGTAGACTGTGACTTAATGCATTTCACTGAGACGGCTTCAGGACCCGCTGTAGACTGTGACTTAATGCATTTCACTGAGACGGTTTCAGGACCCGCTGTAGACTGATTTAATGCATTTCACTGAGACGGTTTCAGGACCCGCTGTAGACTGTGACTTAATGCATTTCACTGAGACGGTTTCAGGACCCGCTGTAGACTGACTTAATGCATTTCACTGAGGCGGTTTCAGGACCCGCTGTAGACTGACTTAATGCATTTCACTGAGACGGTTTCAGGACCCGCTGTAGACTGTGACTTAATGCATTTCACTGAGACGGTTTCAGGACCTGCTGTAGACTGTGACTTAATGCATTTCACTGAGACGGTTTCAGGACCCGCTGTAGACTGTGACTTAATGCATTTCACTGAGACGGTTTCAGGACCCGCTGTAGACTGTGACTTAATGCATTTCACTGAGACGGTTTCAGGACCCGCTGTAGACTGTGACTTAATGCATTTCACTGAGACGGTTTCAGGACCCGCTGTAGACTGATTTAATGCATTTCACTGAGACGGTTTCAGGACCCGCTGTAGACTGTGACTTAATGCATTTCACTGAGACGGTTTCAGGACCCGCTGTAGACTGACTTAATGCATTTCACTGAGACGGTTTCAGGACCCGCTGTAGACTGACTTAATGCATTTCACTGAGACGGTTTCAGGACCCGCTGTAGACTGTGACTTAATACATTTCACTGAGACGGCTTCAGGACCAGCTGTAGACTGTGACTTAATGCATTTCACTGAGACGGTTTCAGGACCCGCTGTAGACTGACTTAATGCATTTCACTGAGACGGTTTCAGGACCCGCTGTAGACTGTGACTTAATGCATTTCACTGAGACGGTTTCAGGACCCGCTGTAGACTGTGACTTAATGCATTTCACTGAGACGGTTTCAGGACCCGCTGTAGACTGACTTAATGCATTTCACTGAGACGGCTTCAGGACCCGCTGTAGACTGTGACCTACTCTGCGTGTTCCACAGGATGTAGAACGGCTGGATGAGATCCCGGTGCAGCTTGAGGTTGTCCCATAAGATCTGGATCAACACGTGTTTACTGTCCTCTGACATCCAGTGGCGAGGGACCTGGGGACGGACAGGGACAGATATGAGACACACACACACACCAGCTCAATGACAATATATATGAGACACACACACACCAGCTCAATGACAATATATCTGGAGGGAGACGTAGGGACAGATATGAGACACACACACACACCAGCTCAATGACAATATATATGAGACACACACACACCAGCTCAATGACAATATATATGACACACACACACACCAGCTCAATGAGAATATATATGAGACACACACACACCAGCTCAATGACAATATATATGACACACACACACACACCAGCTCAATGACAATATATATGAGACACACACACACCAGCTCAATGACAATATATCTGGAGGGAGACGTAGGGATAGATATGAGACACACACACACACCAGCTCAATGACAATATATATGAGACACACACACACACCAGCTCAATGACAATATATATGAGACACACACACACCAGCTCAATGACAATATATCTGGAGGGAGACGTAGGGACAGATATGAGACACACACACACACCAGCTCAATGACAATATATATGAGACACACACACACCAGCTCAATAGACAGGGAATAAGGAAGAGATGTATAGACAGGGAATAAGGGGTGAGCTGTATAGACAGGGAATAAGGGGTGAGATGTATAGACAGGGAATAAGGGGCGAGGTGTATAGACAGGGAATAAGGGGTGAGATGTATAGACAGGGAATAAGGGAGAGGTGTATAGACAGGGAATAAGGGGCGAGGTGTATAGACAGGGAATAAGGGGTGAGGTGTATAGACAGGGAATAAGGGGTGAGATGTATAGACAGGGAATAAGGGGTGAGATGTATAGACAGGGAATAAGGGGTGAGATGTATAGACAGGGAATAAGGGGTGAGGTGTATAGACAGGGAATAAGGGGTGAGATGTATAGACAGGGAATAAGGGGTGAGATGTATAGACAGGGAATAAGGGGTGAGATGTATAGACAGGGAATAAGGGGTGAGGTGTATAGACAGGGAATAAGGGGAGAGATGTATAGACAGGGAATAAGGGGTGAGATGTATAGACAGGGAATAAGGGGTGAGGTATATAGACAGGGAATAAGGGGTGAGATGTATAGACAGGGAATAAGGAAGAGATGTATAGACAGGGAATAAGGGGTGGGATGTATAGACAGGGAATAAGGGGTGAGGTGTATAGACAGGGAATAAGGGGTGAGATGTATAGACAGGGAATAAGGGGTGAGGTGTATAGACAGGGAATAAGGGGTGAGATGTATAGACAGGGATAAGGGGTGAGGTGTATAGACAGGGAATAAGGGGTGGGATGTATAGACAGGGAATAAGGGGTGAGGTGTATAGACAGGGAATAAGGGGTGAGATGTATAGACAGGGAATAAGGGGTGAGGTGTATAGACAGGGAATAAGAAGGGGTGAGATGTATAGACAGGGAATAAGGGGTGAGGTGTATAGACAGGGAATAAGGGGTGAGGTGTATAGACAGGGAATAAGGGGTGAGGTGTATAGACAGGGAATAAGGGGTGAGGTGTATAGACAGGGAATAAGGGGTGAGATGTATAGACAGGGAATAAGGGGTGAGGTGTATAGACAGGGAATAAGGGGTGAGGTATATAGACAGGGAATAAGAAAGAGCTGTATAGACAGGGAATGTTTAGACAGTGTTCCCTACCGTAGATCCCCTGTTACAGTGCTCTGAGGTCAGTATGAGTCCAGGCAGGTTGCTGGGCAGGTCCAGACGTCTGAAGGACCAAACCAGGTTCCAGTAGATGATAGGATGGTGGTCCACCACGGCTGACACTGTGATAACAGGGTCTCCCTCGTTCTCCAGCAGGGACTCCAGCTCCTTCCACAGCACCAGGGGACTCAGGTAGGGTACTGTGACTGGTTCTGGGTGGTGGAGACGCCACTCCATATCAACACTCAGGGGGTCCTGGGGGGGTTAAGGGTCAGGGGTTAAAGTTGAGAAGTTAGGGGTCAGGGGTTAAAGTTGAGAAGGTAGGCTGTGGGTGGTCCTCGACCACTACAGATGCATAATGTTAATCAAGTAAGAATGTGTGTGTGTGTGTGTATGTGTGAATGTGTGTGTGTGTTCATGTGTATGTGTTTGTGTGTGTGTATGTGTGTGTGAATGTGTGTGTGTGAATGTGTGTGTGAATGTGAATGTGTGTGTGTGTGTGTGTGTGTGTGTGTGTGTGTGAATGTGTGTGTGTGAATGTGTGTGTGAATGTGAATGTGTGTGTGTGTGTGTTTATGTGTATGTGTTTGTGTGTGTGTATGTGTGTGTGTGTGAATGTGTGTGTGTGAATGTGTGTGTGAATGTGAATGTGTGTGTGTGTGTGTGTGTGTGTGTGTGTGAATGTGTGTGTGTGAATGTGTGTGTGAATGTGAATGTGTGTGTGTGTGTGTTTATGTGTATGTGTTTGTGTGTGTGTATGTGTGTGTGTGTGAATGTGTGTGTGTGAATGTGTGTGTGAATGTGAATGTGTGTGTGTGTGTGTTCATGTGTATGTGTTTATGTGTGTGTATGTGTGTGTGTGTGTGTTCATGTGTATGTGTTTGTGTGTGTGTTTGTGTGTGTGTATGTGTGTGTGTGTGTGAATGTGAATGTGTGTGTGTGTGTGTTCATGTGTATGTGTTTATGTGTGTGTATGTGTGTGTGTGTGAATGTGTGTGTGTGTGTGTGTGGTGTGAATGTGTGTGTGTGTGTGTGTGAATGTGTGTGTGTGTGTGTGTGAATGTGTGTGTGTGTTCATGTGTATGTGTTTGTGTGTGTGTGTGTGTGTGAATGTGTGTGTGTGTGTGTGTGAATGTGTGTGTGTGTGTGAATGTGTATGTGTGTGAATGTGTGTGTGTGTGTGAATGTGTGTGTGTGTGTGTGTGAATGTGTGTGTGTGTGCGTGTGTGTGTGTGTGTGTGTTTGTGTGTGTGTGTGTGTAAGAACACAGTATTATGTGTGTTTTGGGGTCTGTCTCACGCTGGCTTTGTTGAGTCGGCTGGGCAGGCTGCCTGAAGTGGGTACATTGTATGTGTGTGTGTGTGTGTGTGTGTGTGTGTGTGAATGTGGGTATGTGTGTGAATGTGTGTGTGTGTGTGAATGTGTGTGTGTGTGTGTGTGTAAGAACACAGTATTATGTGTGTTTTGGGGGTCTGTCTCACGCTGGCTTCGTTGAGTCGGCTGGGCAGGCTGCCTGAAGTGGGTACATTGTGGTTGAGTCGAGTTGGTTCCTCCATGGGGTCAAAGGCACTGACACTCCGCACCATAGCTGACCCCGGGGACAGGGCCCCCTGACGCCGCTCTGTAGGGATCTCTATACACTGGGCCCTGGACGACGACAGCCTGGGGACGGACGGACACACACACACACACACACACACACACACACACACACACACACACACACACACACACACAGATCAGTGTTAGGACCAGGAGGAGCTCCTGTTAGAGAGAGAGAGGACACTACCACTATACTAACACTGACTAATAATCTCAGGAAACTAACAGGGAGAGGACACTACCACTATACTAATACTGACTAATAATCTCAGGTCACTAACAGGGAGAGGACACTACCACTATACTAACACTGACTAATAATCTCAGGAAACTAAGGAAGAGGACACTACCACTATACTAATACTGACTAATAATCTCAGGTCACTAACAGAGAGAGGACACTACCACTATACTAATACTGACTAATAATCTCAGGAAACTAACAGAGAGAGGACACTACCACTATACTAATACTGACTAATAATCTCAGGTCACTAACAGGGAGAGGACAGTACCACTATACTAATACTGAATAATAATCTCAGGTCACTAGCAGAGAGAGAGGACACTACCACTATACTAACACTGACTAATAATCTCAGGAAACTAACAGAGAGAGGACACTACCACTATACTAATACTGACTAATAATCTCAGGTCACTAACAGAGAGAGGACACTACCACTATACTAATACTGACTAATAATCTCAGGTCACTAACAGAGAGAGGACACTACCACTATACTAACACTGACTAATAATCTCAGGTCACTAACAGAGAGAGGACACTACCACTATACTAACACTGACTAATAATCTCAGGAAACTAACAGAGATAGAGAGGACACTACCACTATACTAATACTGACTAATAATCTCAGGAAACTAACAGAGAGAGAGGACACTACCACTATACTAATACTGACTAATAATCTCAGGTCACTAACAGAGAGAGAGGACACTACCACTATACTAACACTGACTAATAATCTCAGGAAAATAACAGAGAGAGAGGACACTACCACTATACTAATACTGACTAATAATCTCAGGTCACTAACAGAGAGAGGACACTACCACTATACTAATACTGACTAATAATCTCAGGAAACTAACAGAGAGAGGACACTACCACTATACTAATACTGACTAATAATCTCAGGAAAATAACAGAGAGAGGACACTACCACTATACTAATACTGACTAATAATCTCAGGAAAATAACAGAGAGAGGACACTACCACTATACTAATACTGACTAATAATCTCAGGAAACTAACAGAGAGAGGACACTACCACTATACTAATACTGACTAATAATCTCAGGTCACTAACAGAGAGAGGACACTACCACTATACTAATACTGACTAATAGTCTCAGGAAACTAACAGAGAGAGGACACTACCACTATACTAATACTGACTAATAATCTCAGGAAACTAACAGAGAGAGGACACTACCACTATACTAATACTGACTAATAATCTCAGGAAAATAACAGAGAGAGGACACTACCACTATACTAATACTGACTAATAATCTCAGGAAACTAAGGAAGAGGACACTACCACTATACTAATACTGACTAATAATCTCAGGAAACTAAATGGCTAGGGGTGGTAGACTAGGGGTGGTAGGCTAGGGGTGGTAGACTAGGGGTGGTAGGATAGGGGTGGTAGCATAGGGGTGGTAGGATAGGGTTTATCTGAGAGGATGGTGGTGGGACAGGGGTTGGTGCGTAGTGTTTAGTGTGTAGTGTATAGTGTGTAGTGTTTTAGTGTGTAGTGTTTAGTGCGTAGTGTATAGTGCAGTGTACCTGTTGTTACCAGAGCAGCCCTCTACAGTGATCCTGGGTGAGAGAGGAGACAGGACAGTAGTGGGACAGGGAGTGGACAGAGTGGACGTCCCGGTGTCCAGACCGGTGGACACAGAGTAGGACGATGACACAGCCTCCTCCGCTGACGGACTGCTCTTCAGGTAGAACCTGAAGGTGAGAGGATGAGAGGAGGAGTGGAGGTGTGATATCAGGGGAACAGGGGAGGTGTTAAATGTCTGTGTGTATATCTAGTGTACCTCCCAGGTAGAACCTGAAGGTGAGAGGATGAGAGGAGGAGAGGAGGTGTGATATCAGGGGAACAGGGGAGGTGTTAAATGTCTGTGTGTATATCTAGTGTACCTCCCAGGTCCTCTCAGGTCTCTGATCTCTACATTAAGGAAGGGGAGGAAGGGGTTCCCACAGAAGGGACAGGTGGTGTTGAGGTTGGAGTCGTCAGCCGTCCATCCTGCCATGATCTCCTCGTCGTACACCAGACCGTCACACGTCTTACAGCGAGAACAGCTGGAGATCAACAGCTGGAAACACACACAGCAGAGCCAAGATGGACGTTAGGTCAATCAGGGGTCGGCACAAAATGGCAGAGACCACCCCTTGGCCTGGTTGTATGAATGAGAAGTATCCTTGGTCCCTTTGTCTCGCATGTCATTGGTACTTGATTGATCGTCCTATCTGAAAATCAAAGCTATCTGTAGTGTTGGCTTCGTTTCAATGTTCCTGTGAGGTTTTCCGGTTTGAGTTTGAGAGGTCTGTAAGTGTGGTGTCCTCACCTCCATGGCGTGGTTCTGGAAGACACTGGTACTGCTGGTGTAGCGAGACGAGCCCAGATCAGAGCAGTCTGGGGGAGGAAAGCCTGGAGGAGAGACAGGACACAACCGGGAGAAGGAGCACACCATCATCCATGAACATCTGCTATCATTGGTGTCAGCAGTAAACAAGTCTCTGATGGCTAGCCGTTAGCGAAGCGCTAACTCAGGGCAGGACTTTTCCATGTCAGGAGTGCCAGTGCACTACTTGCACACTGGATGCTGATGAGACAGGAGAAGGGCAGAGGGTCTGAGTAGCATGATTGAAGAGCTCCAATCAGACTTCACCTCAATCCACTCAACTGCACAAGGCATCGTCTGCTGGCAGAGTTTGGTAAGAGTCCTTTCTCCCTCCCCTACATCCTGTCTGATCCTAGCTACACCCTCTCTCTCCTCCTCAGTGACAGGACAGTACCTGGTTGTCTGATCCTAGCTCCTCCCTCTCTCCTCCTCAGTGACAGGACAGTACCTGGTTGTCTGATCCTAGCTCCTCCCTTTCTCTCTCCTCTTCAGTGACAGGGCGGTACCTGGTTGTCTGATCCTAGCTCCTCCCTCTCTCTCCTCCTCAGTGACAGGACAGTACCTGGTTGTCTGATCCTAGCTCCACCCTATCTCTCCTCCTCAGTGACAGGACAGTACCTGGTTGTCTGATCCTAGCTCCTCCCTTTCTCTCTCCTCTTCAGTGACAGGGCGGTACCTGGTTGTCTGATCCTAGCTCCTCCCTCTCTCTCCTCCTCAGTGACAGGACAGTACCTGGTTGTCTGATCCTAGCTCCTCCCCCTCTCTCTCTCCTCCTCAGTGACAGGACAGTACCTGGTTGTCTGATCCTAGCTCCACCCTCTCTCTCCTCCTCAGTGACAGGACAGTACCTGGTTGTCTGATCCTAGCTCCTCACTCTCTCCCTCCTCAGTGACAGGGCAGTACCTGGTTGTCTGATCCTAGCTCCTCCCTCTCTCTCTCCTCCTCAGTGACAGGACAGTACCTGGTTGTCTGATCCTAGCTCCTCCCTTTCTCCCTCCTCTTCAGTGACAGGACAGTACCTGGTTGTCTGATCCTAGCTCCTCCCTCTCTCTCCTCTTCAGTGACAGGACAGTACCTGGTTGTCTGAGCTCCTCCCTTTCTCTCTCCTCTTCAGTGAAAGGACAGTACCTGGTTGTCTGATCCTAGCTCCTCCCTTTCTCTCTCCTCCTGAGTGACAGGACAGTACCTGGTTGTCTGATCCTAGCTCCTCCCTCTCTCTCCTCCTCAGTGACAGGACAGTACCTGGTTGTCTGATCCTAGCTCCTCCCTCTCTCTCTCTCCTCAGTGACAGGGCAGTACCTGGTTGTCTGATCCTAGCTCCTCCCCCTCTCTCTCTCTCTCTCCTCAGTGACAGGGCAGTACCTGGTTGTCTGATCCTAGCTCCTCCCTCTCTCCTCCTCAGTAACAGGACAGTACCTGGTTGTCTGATCCTAGCTCCTCCCTTTCTCTCTCCTCTTCAGTGACAGGGCAGTACCTGGTTGTCTGATCCTAGCTCCTCCCTCTCTCTCCTCCTCAGTGACAGGACAGTACCTGGTTGTCTGATCCTAGCTCCTCCCTCTCTCTCCTCCTCAGTGACAGGACAGTACCTGGTTGTCTGATCCTAGCTCCTCCCTCTCTCTCCTCCTCAGTGACAGGACAGTACCTGGTTGTCTGATCCTAGCTCCTCCCCCTCTCTCTCCTCTTCAGTGACAGGGCAGTACCTGGTTGTCTGATCCTAGCTCCTCCCTCTCTCTCCTCCTCAGTGACAGGACAGTACCTGGTTGTCTGATCCTAGCTCCTCCCCCTCTCTCTCTCCTCCTCAGTGACAGAACAGTACTTGGTTGTCTGATCCTAGCTCCTCCCCCTCCCTCTCCTCCTCAGTGACAGGGCAGAAATATGTTACCTGTCTGTCTGTGTGTGGAACTGTCCAGTCTGCTCCTCGGGGGACTGCGTCTGGATGGGCTTCTCCTTGGGCTCCTACGGGGCCCGGGGCCATTTCTCTGAGGGGAGGTGATAGAGCCGTCTGGGTCCCCCAGGCCCTCCTCATCCACATCCAACAGGGAGGAGCAGTCAGGGTCCATGCCCAGAGAGGACACACTCAGACGGTCACAGTTACCATCCTGGAGGGGGTGGACAATGGAGGTTCAGGAACAAAATAAATGTTGCTGTAATGTATTTGAGAATCTGAGAGGCACCTAGCTGCATTAGGTAGTGGGATGTGGACAAGACACTTTGATTCGTGTCACACAGTATTACAAAATATCTTACGCCATTCAGAAATGTGTTATTTTGACTGACGCACCAGTAGAACACCCTCCATTGACAAACCGCTGAGCGTACCTTGGTGGGCACGGTGTAGGAGGTGGCCAGGCGAGAGTACCATCGGCTAGCCTTCTCTGCCACACCTTTCCCTGCTGAGAACATGCTGCTCTTCAACACATCCAGGGTGGGGGTGAGGAGCTGGTCCAGGGCGAAGGAGGAGGAGGACAGAGACGGGGACAGCAAACCCAGGTCCCGGTCTCTCTCCCTCTCCCGGTAGGGGCTGGGCTGTGGGCTGGGGGTGGAGCGGGGACAGGGGGGTGAGGACCAGAGCCTCTGTCTGGCAGGCTGGGAGGGCGAGGGGGAGTTGTGGGTCCTGGAGCGAGGTAATCCTCCTGTCCTGAGAGGGGAGGTATGGGGGAGACTGGCCCGTCGAGGGGTGGTGATAAGTGGGGGAGGAGGGTGGAGGAACAGGGGGCTGGAGGGGTCCTGGAGGTCCAAACTGGGTGTCCGGCTGTTCAGCGGAGAACCCATATGGTTCATGTACATCTCTATCTCCCTAGCCAGGTGGTCCTGGCGCCGGCCCGTAGGGGTCGCGACCCCATCCATCTCCACTTCCAGGTCGTCCTCTCTGTCTCCCTGGGACTTGGACTCGGCCGCCAGGAGGGACAGCGGGTCGAAGCCTGTCTCGATCCCCGTTCGTTTAACGGTGCCCCGCGAGGCTGAGGCCACACCCACACCGCCATAGCTGGCGCTGCGTTCCACCGTCCTCTTCCGTGATTGGCTGGTTTTAGCAACGCTCTCTGTGGTTGGTCCGTCAAGATCTAGGTCCTCCAGATCAAAGATGGCGTCTGTATTATTCTTGTCCTCGTCACTCCAGTCCCTCTCCTCTCCGTCTTCAGGGCTGTCTCTACGTCTGCAGCGCCTGATGGAGAAATGAATAGATCAGATTTTTAAAAAATAGATAAAAATACATTTTTCATAATTTACTGATCCAAAAGGGGATATTTACTTTCAGAAGCAGAAACATAAACAACAGAGAGGAGAACATCAGATCTATGACCTTCCTCTCCCTTTATTAATACAGGTTACTCTCCCTCTCCCTTTATTAATACAGGTTACTCTCCCTCTCCCTTTATTAATACAGGTTACCTTTATTAATACAGGTTACTCTCCCTCTGCCTTTATTAATACAGGTTACTCTCCCTCTACCTGTATTAATACAGGTTACCTTTATTAATACAGGTTACTCTCCCTCTCCCTCTATTAATACAGGTTACCTTTATTAATACAGGTTACTCTCCCTCTGCCTTTATTAATTCAGGGTACTCTCCCTCTACCTTTAGTAATATAGGTTATTCTCCCTCTATTAATACAGGTTACTCTCCCTTTATTAATACAGGTTACTCTCCCTCTGCCTTTATTAATACAGGTTACTCTCCCTTTATTAATACAGGTTACTCTCCCTCTCCCTTTATTAATCCAGGTTACTCTCCCTTTATTAATACAGGTTACCCTCCCTCTCCCTTTATTAATACAGGTTACCCTCCCTCTCCCTTTATTAATACAGGTTACTCTCCCTCTGCCTTTATTAATACAGGTTACTCTCCCTTTATTAATACAGGTTACTCTCCCCCCGCCTTTATTAATACAGGTTACTCTCCCTTTATTAATACAGGTTACTCTCCCTCTGCCTTTATTAATACAGGTTACTCTCCCTCTACCTGTATTAATACAGGTTACTCTCCCTTTATTAATACAGGTTACTCTCCCTCTCCCTCTATTAATACAGGTTACCTTTATTAATACAGGTTACTCTCCCTCTGCCTTTATTAATACAGGTTACTCTCCCTCTCCCTCTATTAATACAGGTTACTCTCCCTCTATTAATACAGGTTACCTTTATTAATACAGGTTACTCTCCCTCTCCCTCTATTAATACAGGTTACCTTTATTAATACAGGTTACTCTCCCTCTGCCTTTATTAATACAGGTTACTCTCCCTCTGCCTTTATTAATACAGGTTACTCTCCCTTTATTAATACAGGTTACTCTCCCTCTCCCTTTATTAATACAGGTTACTCTCCCTCTGCCTTTATTAATACAGGTTACTCTCCCTTTATTAATACAGGTTACTCTCCCTCTCCCTTTATTAATACAGGTTACTCTCCCTCTCCCTTTATTAATACAGGTTACTCTCCCTCTCCCTTTATTAATACAGGTTACCTCCCTTTTTAATACAGGTTACTCTCCCTCTCCCTTTATTAATACAGGTTACTCTCCCTCTGCCTCTATTAATACAGGTTACTCTCTCCTCTATTAATACAGGTTACCTTTATTAATACAGGTTACTCTCCCTCTGCCTTTATTAATACAGGTTACTCTCCCTCTCCCTTTATTAATACAGGTTACTCTCCCTCTCCCTTTATTAATACAGGTTACCTTTTTTAATACAGGTTACTCTCCCTCTGCCTCTATTAATACAGGTTACCTTTATTAATACAGGTTACTCTCCCTCTGCCTCTATTAATACAGGTTACCTTTATTAATACAGGTTACTCTCCCTCTGCCTTTATTAATACAGGTTACCTTTATTAATACAGGTTACTCTCCCTCTCCCTTTATTAATACAGGTTACTCTCCCTCTGCCTTTATTAATACAGGTTACTCTCCCTTTATTAATACAGGTTACTCTCCCTTTATTAATACAGGTTACTCTCCCTCTCCCTTTATTAATACAGGTTACTCTCCCTCTGCCTTTATTAATACAGGTTACTCTCCCTCTGCCTTTATTAATACAGGTTACTCTCCCTCTGCCTTTATTAATACAGGTTACTCTCCCTTTATTAATACAGGTTACTCTCCCCCGCCTTTATTAATACAGGTTACTCTCCCTTTATTAATACAGGTTACTCTCCCTCTGCCTTTATTAATACAGGTTACTCTCCCTCTACCTTTATTAATACAGGTTACTCTCCCTCTCCCTTTATTAATACAGGTTACTCTCCCTTTATTAATACAGGTTACTCTCCCTCTCCCTCTATTAATACAGGTTACTCTCCCTCTATTAATACAGGTTACCTTTATTAATACAGGTTACTCTCCCTCTCCCTCTATTAATACAGGTTACCTTTATTAATACAGGTTACTCTCCCTCTGCCTTTATTAATACAGGTTACTCTCCCTCTGCCTTTATTAATACAGGTTACTCTCCCTGTATTAATACAGGTTACTCTCCCTCTCCCTCTATTAATACAGGTTACTCTCACTCTCCCTTTATTAATACAGGTTACTCTCCCTCTCCCTTTATTAATACAGGTTACTCTCCCTTTATTAATACAGGTTACTCTCCCTCTACCTTTATTAATACAGGTTACTCTCCCTCTCCCTTTATTAATACAGGTTACTCTCCCTCTACCTTTATTAATACAGGTTACTCTCCCTCTATTAATACAGGTTACCTTTATTAATACAGGTTACTCTCCCTCTGCCTCTATTAATACAGGTTACTCTCCCTCTACCTTTATTAATACAGGTTACTCTCCCTCTCCCTCTATTAATACAGGTTACCTTTATTAATACAGGTTACTCTCCCTCTCCCTTTATTAATACAGGTTACTCTCCCTCTCCCTCTATTAATACAGGTTACCTTTATTAATACAGGTTACTCTCCCTCTACCTTTAGTAATATAGGTTATTCTCCCTCTATTAATACAGGTTACTCTCCCTCTATTAATACAGGTTACTCTCCCTCTCCCTCTATTAATACAGGTTACTCTCCCTCTCCCTTTATTAATACAGGTTACTCTCCCTCTATTAATACAGGTTACTCTCCCTTTATTAATACAGGTTACTCTACCTCTGCCTTTATTAATACAGGTTACTCTCCCTCTCCCTTTATTTATACAGGTTACTCTCCCTCTCCCTTTATTAATACAGGTTACTCTCCCTCTCCCTTTATTAATACAGGTTACTCTCCCTCTCCCTTTATTAATACAGGTTACTCTCCCTTTATTAATACAGGTTACTCTCCCTCTGCCTTTATTAATACAGGTTACTCTCCCTTTATTAATACAGGTTACTCTCCCTCTGCCTTTATTAATACAGGTTACTCTCCCTTTATTAATACAGGTTACTCTCCCTCTCCCTTTATTAATACAGGTTACTCTCCCTCTGCCTTTATTAATACAGGTTACTCTCCCTTTATTAATCCAGGTTACTCTCCCTTTATTAATACAGGTTACTCTCCCTCTGCCTTTATTAATACATGTTACTCTCCCTCTCCCTTTATTAATACAGGTTACTCTGCCTTTATTAATACAGGTTACTCTCCCTCTGCCTTTATTAATACAGGTTACTCTCCCTTTATTAATACAGGTTACTCTCCCTCCGCCTTTATTAATACAGGTTACTCTCCCTCTCCCTTTATTAATACAGGTTACTCTCCCTTTATTAATACAGGTTACTCTCCCTCTGCCTTTATTAATACAGGTTACTCTCCCTTTATTAATACAGGTTACTCTCCCTCTGCCTTTATTAATACAGGTTACTCTCCCTTTATTAATACAGGTTACTCTCCCTCTATGCCTTTATTAATACAGGTTACTCTCCCTCTGCCTTTATTAATACAGGTTACTCTCCCTCTACCTTTATTAATACAGGTTACTCTCACTGAGATCAAATCTCTTTCACAAGATGTCAGCGGGTCAGTAACGTTCCACATCAATGATGTTCACCTGGTTCTTCCCCCGGCTGCTCCAACCCCCTCTGACCCTCCCAGGACTAACGACCGTGGCCTGTTGGTCTGGCTGAAGCTGGTCCCCAGGAGGATCTTGGTGTCTGCCCCCAGGTTATCTGCTATCCTGGCTGGGTCAGTCTCTCCCTGGTGCAGTCCCAGACCCAACACTGGCGTGCCACTGCTACCACTGCCAACCCTGTTGTCTCCACTCAGTCTGCACCCTCGCACACCCTGCCAGTCATGGCCTGGAGAGGAGGGGAGAGGAGGTGAAGAGGGGAGAGGATAGAAGAGGAGGGGAGAGGAAAGGAGGGGAGAGGAGGTGAGAGGAGGGGAGGTGAAGAGGGGAGAGGATAGAAGAGGAGAGGAGGGGAGAGGAGAAGAGGATGAGAGAGGAGGGGAGAGGAAAGGAGGGAGGAGAAGAGAGGAGGAAGGAGGAGGGGAGAGGAGGAGACTTTATTATCTCTCTATCTGTCATGGTCCTTTGAGCAGGAAAGAAACAATTCTCCTGAAACATGACATGTTCTACACAACATACAGTAAACTGAGTAAAGCACATCTACTATACAGTACAGATTGAGACATCACAACTAGACAATCAATACAAGTCTAAATCGCTAGGTGAGTTCTGATGGATAGTTACAACAGGCTCACAGCCATCACCTACCATCCAGTACAGATATAGAGCCAAATAAACAAGACAGAATGTCAAGACAGACAGAACTAGACAGGAAATAGTTCTGGGTGATAGATACAGCTGACTCACATCCTCCAGCCCTGCACTACAGAGACATCCAATACATCATGGAAGACAGACAGACAGTAAACAGACAATAGATAGATCAGTTATGGATTATAGTTATGGCTCACCTCCTCCTCCTCCTCCACCACTACTCCTACTGCCACCTCCCTCCTCAAGGGCACTGAGATGTCTCCTCCTCAGACTGTTGGTCTCAACCACACCTACCTCATTCAGAGAGGAGCTCAACAGGAGACCTGCTACATGGTCTGGAGAGAGGGGGGGGGAAGAGACAGGGAGAGAAGACAGGGGAGGGGGAGGTAGGGGGAGAGAAGAGAGAGGAGAGGAGAAGGAGGTATGGAGTGAGGGAGGGAGAAGAGACAGGGAGAGGTAGAGAGAGAGAGGGAGGGGGAAGAAGGGTGGAGGGAGAGTTACGAGAGAGGGAAGTAGGGATGGAAGGAAGGGAGGGAGGAGAGGAATAGACAAACAGAGGGATGGAAGGAGAGAGAGGGAGAGAAAAGAGAGAGGGAGAGAAGGGGAGAGGGAGAGAGGGAGGGAGAGAAGAGGGAGAGGAGGAGGAGGAGGAGAGAGAAAGAGAGGGGGAGAGAAAGAGAGAGAAAGAGAGAGAGAGGGAGAGAAAGAGAGAGGGAGAGAAGAGAGAGAGGAGAGGAGAGAGAGAGAGAGAGAGAGAGAGAAAGAGAGAGGGAGAGAAAGAGAGAGAGGAGAGGGAGGAGAAAGAGAGAGGGAGAAAGAGGAGGGAGAGAAAGAGAGAGGAGAGAGAGAGAGGGAGAGAGAGGGAGAGAGAAAGAGAGAGGGAGAGAGAGAGAGAGAGAGAGAGAGAGAGGGAGAGAGAGAGAGGAGAGAGAGAGAGAGAGAGAGAGAGGAGAGGGAGAGAGAGAGAGAGAGAGAGAGAGAGAGAGAGGGAGAGAGAGAGAGAGAGAGGAGAGAGAGAGAGAGAGAGAGAGAGAGAGAGAGAGGGAGAGAGAGAGAGGGAGAGAGAGAGAGAGAGAGGGAGAGAGAGAGAGAGAGAGAGAGAGAGAGAGAGAGGAGAGAGAGAGAGAGGGAGAGAAAGAGAGAGAGAGAGGGAGAGAGAGAGAGGGAGAGAGAGAGAGGGAGAGGGAGAGAGAGAGAGAGAGAGAGAGAGGGAGAGAAAGAGAGAGGGAGAGAGAGAGAGGGAGAGGGAGAGGGAGAGGAGAGAAAGAGAGAGGGAGAGAGAGGAGAGAGAGAGAGGGAGAGAAAGAGAGAGGGAGAGAGAGAGAGAGAGAAAGAGAGAGAGAGAGGAGAGAAAGAGAGAGGGAGAGAAAGAGAAGAGAGAGAGAGAGAGAGGGAGAGGGAGGGAGGCAGACAGAGAGAGGGAGAGGGAGAGAGAGGCAGACAGAGAGAGGGAGGGAGAGAGAGAGAGGCAGAAAGAGAGAATCAGTGAGTATGTTTACAGAGAGAGAAAGAGAGAGGGAGAGGGAGGGAGGCAGACAGAGAGAGAGAGGGAGAGAGAGAGAGGCAGAAAGAGAGAATCAGTGAGTATGTTTACACTAATAGTTTGGTATTACATGGATCATGGCAGTCAGCAGTTTATGTATAATTATAATTATATAATCTATAATTCATGTGAACACTTTCCTCTGTTCATCTGAAATTGGTAAAGAGGTCAAAATCAAAGTAAGCCGTTTTCTGAGCAGTCTTTCAAATGATTAGGACGTGTAAACACCTTAAACCGGCGCCCCAGTGGTGTGTTTGATCTGCACCTGTGCTGACACCAGCCGAGAGCCTCCCTCTTTATGGTGAAGTGAGTTCGGGAACAACTGAATATACGGGTTTTTAGAAATAGTTCTCACGTACAAACTTTATAATGTCCCAACTCAGAATCAAATATGCTTCTCAAAAAAAGAACATGTTTGCTGTGGTAGAATGTTAATTTAGACGGGTGATGTTCTGCATTTATCAGAGAGAGGCGTCAGGGAGCCTTTTTCAGACGTCTCCGTGGAAACAGGGTTATTATTATTAATCGTACAGCATGTAAATGTTTTCATCAAACGATTAAATGAATCTGACTATCCATAATAATCACATTATAGTGTGCATGTAACTGTACTCAGTGTTACACCAATAGTACAATTTACCTGTGCTGGTTGACCCCTTGGGCTCACAGGCTACATCGTCATAGGGACAGTTAGTTCCAGGTATTTACCTGTGCTGGTTGACCCCTTGGGCTCACAGGCTACATCGTCATAGGGACAGTTAGTTCCAGGTATTTACCTGTGCTGGTTGACCCCTTGGGCTCACAGGCTGCATCGTCATAGGGACAGTTGCCGCGGACGATGCCGGAATTATGCCGCTTGAATGTACCGTTGACCTCTGGGAAGTCCTGTTGAGGGAGACAGTCTCCACTGCTCTTAGCACTCTCTGTCTCCGACACTGGACACACACACACACACACACACACACACACACACACACACACACACACACACACACACACACACACACACACACACACACACACACACACACACAACACACACACACAATTAGTACAACCACACCATCAAATACAACTGAGAAAATAACATCAAAGAATGTACATGAATGAAGTCATCAAGCCCTTAATGTTGAGATAACAGATCAGATACAGCACTGTGGGACAGGCAGACAGACAGACAGTCAGACAGACAGACAGACAGACAGACAGACAGACAGACAGACAGACAGACAGACAGTCTAAACCTCCAGGGAGACTCTGAATATATGATGTTGACAGCACTGTGGGACAGACAGACAGACAGTCTAAACCTCCAGGGAGACTCTGAATATATGATGTTGACAGCACTGTGGGACAGACAGACAGACAGTCTAAACCTCCAGGGAGACTCTGAATATATGATGTTGACAGCACTGTGGGACAGACAGACAGTATAAACCTCCACCAGGGGGCAGCAGAGTGCAGCCTGCTCTATCTATAACATCCTCTCAGCAGGGGACATCTGACAGAATATCTACAACTCCATAGCAACACTCACAGGAGCTGCAGTCACTCTCCTTCTTGTTGTCCTTGTCCTGGGTGCTGTCCCTGTCCAGCGGGCTGGGCTCTCCTCTACGTACCTCTTCTTTAGAGAGGGAGTTATATCCCAGGTCTGACTGCTCACCTGGAGGAAGGAGGGAAGGAGAGAGAGTTTTGTGCACTTCTAACCAGAACTGGCTACTCCAAGA